>NW_019384702.1:129294-230552 GCF_000671375.1 Centruroides sculpturatus | reverse complement strand
CCTACTTACTTGGGGTATGATACGTTCTCAACAGCAACATTGTGCTAACCAAACACATACAACACATAAATATAAACATACTAATGTATAATTTTTCTTTACCTTCTCTTATTTAAATATATATTAAATTGAAAATTAATTTTACATTTAAACTTGCTTAAAATACATTAACACACAAACAACACATAATTATAAAGACACAAGCGTAAAATACACAAAGACAATAGAGATTTTTTTATGTGTGCTTTACAGATAAGCGCGATTTACAGGGGGTTACTTTAGTGTGATGCGTTATATTAAATATGTAAATAATCATTTTTAAAAATTCCAATTACAAAAAAAAATCGCCTCGGTATTAATTAAACCATTTTAATGTGGATTTAACTGCAATAAATTATTACAGAATTCGTTTTACAACAGATCCGAGACTTGGATAGTTTCGGGTGACATTTCTATATTAATCTATAGAAACATAATTCTAACTTGCAATATTTATAAACTTAACCTCTTTAAGTCATTTAAAAGGGGAATATATTGTTTCTTTGGCAAATTGCCTGCTATTGAAGAGTCTGTTTAAGACGGAAATACGTGTTGCATAATTTCATTTATCCTCGTTAAATCTATGATATTTTCATACGTTGGTGATTGTTAAATTTCAATAACAACTCGGTGATAGTTTCGTCTACCATTAAATGAAAGACAATTAAGGTTACTATTTAAAGAATTATGGAATTTCTCTTCCTTTATAAATTACGAATGGTCGGAAGTCTGTTCTAAATATTTTTATATTTCCTGTTATTGCAGATATCTGTGTTAAGTTCAATGATTTTTATTGATTAATTTCGGCTGCTGCCTCTAAAGGAAAAGGGCATTAGTAGCAATAATTCACTTGTAAACGTGATAGAGTAATAGAGTTTGATGTAGAAAAACACGTAAAGGATCATTAATTTGCTTTTTTTTTTCGTGTTAATTTTTCATTGATAAATAAATTAATTCAGAAATTTCTTTTATAAAGTTTAGGGTCATTAATTTAGCATAATTCGAAAATAAAATTATGAAAAAAGAAACCTGGAAAAAAAAAGAATTTAATATTTTAATCTGGTAACGAAGCGCGAATAAAATTTTCATTAAAATTAAAATATTCTCGATGGAAGAATTAAAAAAATATTTATTCAATTAAAAAAAATTTTAAAGTATGAATTTTATAATAAAATATAACAATACTTTTAAGCAGTATTATAAAGATATTCTCAATAGAATTTTTAAAAATTTATTTTTATCCTTAATAATTACTACCATTATTTTTTTAAGTCTTTCAGATTAGTTCGGGAGATATTAAGAGGGTGTTAAAATCGGGCCATATCTCCCGAAATAATAGAAGAATTTTCTTGAAAATTTCCAGAAAATTTTCTCCCTAATGTACAAATCTACCTGCAAAATTTCAGAAATTTTTGACAAAGGGTACAGGAGTTATTAAGCTTTAAATTTAGGGAATAAAATCGTGCCCTCTATAAATACTAACATCCAAACAGAAAAATTCCCCTAATTTATTTTGCATTTAAAGGTTTCCCGAGTCAAAAAATGTAAAAAATCTTAAGGAATCACACTTACTTTCTGTTATATAACAGACGGAAAAGTAAAAATAATTAATTTATAGTTTATATGTAGTTTTAAATATGGTACAGTACATTAAAAAAATAAGAAAAAAATACATTTAATTAATAACCAAGGAAAAATAAATAAATAACTTAGAAAATTTTCGTGAAACTTTTTAAATCTTGTCAATTAGAAAATAAAAGATATTAATTCTTTTTCTTAAGAGAAAAATATAATTAAGTAAGATGATAATTTTTCAAAAATTATCAAAAATATAAAAAAAAATCATTCACGATGAACTTGGGATTAATTTAATTTATTAATAAAATCGTAAATATCATCTCGAAACATTCTAATTAATTACTGTAAATTAGTTGTTTTTATTCTTATTATTTTATCTTCTCGCGTTAAATTTTATTAATTACGTTCATTTCCATTATATATTTTTTTCGACTTTTTACACCTTCTGATATGAAATTAATTTATAAATTAGAATTATATTTTAATATAAAGTAAAACCTGTATAAAACGGAAACATGAACGAGAGAATAACCTGTTCAAGACGGACACCTGTTTAAGACGGAAAGATATTCGGTACCGTGCTTAGATTTTTTACTTTATTCAGACAAAATTATATAATAATAAACTATGATTTATATATTTTTTTTAAAAAATGATAATATCGAAATAAATAAATTATAATAAAATAAAAAATTGGCTGTGAAATTTCCAATTCTCATAATGCAATCAACTGGCAATTGGATAGTATTTTTGTATAATAAAAATATATGGCATAGTTGAAAACTTTATGAGAAGATATCAACTAGATTTATCGTCAAACTACTTCAAGTGAGATAATAATATTTACAATATAATAATAATAATAATAAAAAATTCAGTCAATCTGTTTTTATTAATCTGTTAATGTATGAGCTATAGAAGGAAGCGAACAGGTTATATATTTAAGAATATGAAAGGTTTGAAGGAAGTTTATATACATTTTAACAAGAAAATCTTGTGTAAATAACTACAAAAAAATCTATATTTTATAATAGGATAGCTGAACTGAACGCTCCGTTTATAATATAACACAATTAAGTATTGTTAATAGCGTGTTATAACGTCATAAAAATGTCTTACAGGATATGCAATTATTTAAAGTATTTACTTTATTTCATTAATTGAAGAAGTCCGTCCGTTTGTTTGTCCGTTAGACTAGATATAGAAAGCGGGAGGATTCGATTAATTGTGTATGAACTTCCAGTTTGGACAGAAAGTTAGGTGACTTTTTTTGAAATTAAAATATGATTTAAAATCGCGATTTTCTATGTTAAAAAGAAAAACACCTGTTCAAAGCGTAAACCTGCTTAAACAGCACGATTCCATACGCAATTGTGAAGAGTTAGTGAAAGAACGTAAGATAGAAAATAATCTGACAGAAATATTCTTTCACTATCCACACGTTGCAAGGAGTGTAATAGTTATCTATATTTAGTAAGCAGTCGGAGGGTCACGCTAATCTTCCCCCCTAGATGCGCCAAAACCACTGCACATACCTACTTTCACATGAATATCGATCGCTTCACACCAATCGATAAACATTTTATGTCAAAGAATCGAGTTTATACATTTTATTCTCTTCCTTCCCCCCTCTTTCTCGTGCACCCAACACACGAACTTGTCTTTCACTGGATTCCCTATTTTTGAATCTTTATTTAAATCGACTAGTAATATATATATAAAGGTTTAAATATTGTAGAAGATGAATTGTATGTCAGTGTAAGTCAATTGCTTTTGCTTACGTAGAGAGAGAGAGAGAGAGAGAAGGGGGTACTATTTGTCACACGGGAATTCATTCAGTTCTATACTTTCCTTCCCCCCTGTTTAGATTAAATGCAATAGAGATTATTTATAGTACTCCGGATATATAACATGATTTATAAGTTAATAGTTTTCATCTGTGTGACGATGTTTTACGTAATTTTATATCTTCGTAGTTTTCCTGTGTTCTTTCTTGTGTTCGCTTCGTTTCACGTGCTTCAAATTTTTTAATTAAATTTTAAACAAAGGTAAAATGCTATATAAGTAATTTTCGATTGATGTGGAAACACAATGGAGCGTTGAATTATTGTCGTTTTTATACAGTTTATTGTGAGGTACTCGTTCTATTATTAATTTACTTTAATTACAAGTAATTTAATACTTCGATTTACTTAATACAAATAAGAATAATTAAACATTTGGTATGTGCTGTTATATATTTTCATATGTATGCTTGTTATATTGGGGTACGAATTTATTCACCTACTTTAAAGCTTAATAACTTGTGTGCCCTTTGTTCAAAATTTCTGAAATTTTGCAGGGAGGTTTGTGTATTAGGGGCATTGATGCTCTTAAATTTTGGTGGTTAAAAGTCGAGGGGGTGGGGAGATAGAAGGGGTCGTGTCATATCTCGAGTAAGGTTAGACTTAATGACGATTTTACTCTTTATTAGCATTTACAATTATTTTTTCTTTTATAAAACTCATCCATACCTTCAAAATTAAGCCTTTTTACATTTTATAATAATTAAAAATAAAAATAACAATAAAAAATCTTTCAAAATAAAATCTCATAACAGATGGCACCACACGCATTTTTAAGTTGTTTTGCCGGGAAAGTTACGCAACTCGTTGCTGCAAATTTTTTTTTATTTTGTAATTATTAATATAACTTAAATTTAAGTATAGACAATATTGTTCGGTATTAAAATTACCTTACAATACTCATCAGTTAACAGGACTGATTTTAAACTAGTTTATATACATTCAACTGTACGAAAACACATAAACATAGACATATAATTTTATTTTATATTTCCAGCTGGAATACTGTGAAATAGTACAGTCAAATAACGTAATAAAATGGTGAAAACACAGATGAGAAATGATTATTTATCAATTTGAGTTCGCTTCTGAGAGGCTGTAAATTCGAGCTGTTTAAAACAAAATTACGATCATTGAAATCCTTACTGTAATAAAAATTGTAAGTCAATTTGAATAGGTTTTGAAGGGAGGAAAGAATGCAATTTTAGTTTTAAAGTACCTTTATATATATATATATATGACATTTATCAGCCAAACATTCGAATATTTTTTAATGTAATTTATTTCAGAGAGGTGCAATTTTTAAAACAAAAACGCATAAAAATAATGTAAATATAATAGCTCATTATTATTCTGTCTGTTTGACTGTCTGTCCAAATAAAATCTTGTAACTCAATTTTCACCGTTTCTCATTTTAATGATAATTCAGTGTTCCATATGTAAAACTAAAAAAGTAAAAAATAAAAAAATATTTTTAGAATATTTTAAAGAAATGCTTTTTATTTACATAAATGCACTAAAAAGGTAAAAGGTAACTTTTTACGGCTTTCGCAATTTTCTTGGTATTATAAGACCAAAAATTAAAGCGTGGGGCACTCATGAGAAGTCAATAAAATTCATATAAACTGTAACTAAGAATATTATTGAACATGAATACCCCTGGGCACTCAAGAAAAGCCTATAAAAATTATAGAAACTGTAAAACTAAGAGTATTAGTAAACAGGAGCACCAGTGGGCACTCATGAGAAGCCAATAAAAATCATAGAAACTGTAACTAAGAATATTCCTAAACATGAGTACCCCTGGGCACTCAAGAAAAGCCTATAAAAATTATAGTAACTGGAAAACTAAGAGTATTAGTAAACAGGAGCACCAGTGGGCACTCATGAGAAGCCAATAAAAATCATAGAAACTGTAACTAAGAATATTCCTAAACATGAGTACCCCTGGGCACTCAAGAAAAGCCTATAAAAATTATAGTAACTGGAAAACTAAGAGTATTAGTAAACAGGAGCACCAGTGGGCACTCATGAGAAGCCAATAAAAATCATAGAAACTGTAACTAAGAATATTCCTAAACATGAGTACCCCTGGGCACTCAAGAAAAGCCTATAAAAATTATAGTAACTGGAAAACTAAGAGTATTAGTAAACAGGAGCACCAGTGGGCACTCATGAGAAGCCAATAAAAATCATAGAAACTGTAACTAAGAATATTCCTAAACATGAGTACCCCTGGGCACTCAAGAAAAGCCTATAAAAATTATAGTAACTGGAAAACTAAGAGTATTAGTAAACAGGAGCACCAGTGGGCACTCATGAGAAGCCAATAAAAATCATAGAAACTGTAACTAAGAATATTCCTAAACATGAGTACCCCTGGGCACTCAAGAAAAGCCTATAAAAATTATAGTAACTGGAAAACTAAGAGTATTAGTAAACAGGAGCACCAGTGGGCACTCATGAGAAGCCAATAAAAATCATAGAAACTGTAACTAAGAATATTCCTAAACATGAGTACCCCTGGGCACTCAAGAAAAGCCTATAAAAATTATAGTAACTGGAAAACTAAGAGTATTAGTAAACAGGAGCACCAGTGGGCACTCATGAGAAGCCAATAAAAATCATAGAAACTGTAACTAAGAATATTCCTAAACATGAGTACCCCTGGGCACTCAAGAAAAGCCTATAAAAATTATAGTAACTGGAAAACTAAGAGTATTAGTAAACAGGAGCACCAGTGGGCACTCATGAGAAGCCAATAAAAATCATAGAAACTGTAACTAAGAATATTCCTAAACATGAGTACCCCTGGGCACTCAAGAAAAGCCTATAAAAATTATAGTAACTGGAAAACTAAGAGTATTAGTAAACAGGAGCACCAGTGGGCACTCATGAGAAGCCAATAAAAATCATAGAAACTGTAACTAAGAATATTCCTAAACATGAGTACCCCTGGGCACTCAAGAAAAGCCTATAAAAATTATAGTAACTGGAAAACTAAGAGTATTAGTAAACAGGAGCACCAGTGGGCACTCATGAGAAGCCAATAAAAATCATAGAAACTGTAACTAAGAATATTCCTAAACATGAGTACCCCTGGGCACTCAAGAAAAGCCTATAAAAATTATAGTAACTGGAAAACTAAGAGTATTAGTAAACAGGAGCACCAGTGGGCACTCATGAGAAGCCAATAAAAATCATAGAAACTGTAACTAAGAATATTCCTAAACATGAGTACCCCTGGGCACTCAAGAAAAGCCTATAAAAATTATAGTAACTGGAAAACTAAGAGTATTAGTAAACAGGAGCACCAGTGGGCACTCATGAGAAGCCAATAAAAATCATAGAAACTGTAACTAAGAATATTCCTAAACATGAGTACCCCTGGGCACTCAAGAAAAGCCTATAAAAATTATAGTAACTGGAAAACTAAGAGTATTAGTAAACAGGAGCACCAGTGGGCACTCATGAGAAGCCAATAAAAATCATAGAAACTGTAACTAAGAATATTCCTAAACATGAGTACCCCTGGGCACTCAAGAAAAGCCTATAAAAATTATAGTAACTGGAAAACTAAGAGTATTAGTAAACAGGAGCACCAGTGGGCACTCATGAGAAGCCAATAAAAATCATAGAAACTGTAACTAAGAATATTCCTAAACATGAGTACCCCTGGGCACTCAAGAAAAGCCTATAAAAATTATAGTAACTGGAAAACTAAGAGTATTAGTAAACAGGAGCACCAGTGGGCACTCATGAGAAGCCAATAAAAATCATAGAAACTGTAACTAAGAATATTCCTAAACATGAGTACCCCTGGGCACTCAAGAAAAGCCTATAAAAATTATAGTAACTGGAAAACTAAGAGTATTAGTAAACAGGAGCACCAGTGGGCACTCATGAGAAGCCAATAAAAATCATAGAAACTGTAACTAAGAATATTCCTAAACATGAGTACCCCTGGGCACTCAAGAAAAGCCTATAAAAATTATAGTAACTGGAAAACTAAGAGTATTAGTAAACAGGAGCACCAGTGGGCACTCATGAGAAGCCAATAAAAATCATAGAAACTGTAACTAAGAATATTCCTAAACATGAGTACCCCTGGGCACTCAAGAAAAGCCTATAAAAATTATAGTAACTGGAAAACTAAGAGTATTAGTAAACAGGA
The DNA here is from genome assembly GCF_000671375.1 of Centruroides sculpturatus. NCBI lineage: Eukaryota > Metazoa > Arthropoda > Arachnida > Scorpiones > Buthidae > Centruroides > Centruroides sculpturatus. The sequence continues at coordinate 222,917 of NW_019384702.1, read as the reverse complement.
GCACCAGTGGGCACTCATGAGAAGCCAATAAAAATCATAGAAACTGTAACTAAGAATATTCCTAAACATGAGTACCCCTGGGCACTCAAGAAAAGCCTATAAAAATTATAGTAACTGGAAAACTAAGAGTATTAGTAAACAGGAGCACCAGTGGGCACTCATGAGAAGCCAATAAAAATCATAGAAACTGTAACTAAGAATATTCCTAAACATGAGTACCCCTGGGCACTCAAGAAAAGCCTATAAAAATTATAGTAACTGGAAAACTAAGAGTATTAGTAAACAGGAGCACCAGTGGGCACTCATGAGAAGCCAATAAAAATCATAGAAACTGTAACTAAGAATATTCCTAAACATGAGTACCCCTGGGCACTCAAGAAAAGCCTATAAAAATTATAGTAACTGGAAAACTAAGAGTATTAGTAAACAGGAGCACCAGTGGGCACTCATGAGAAGCCAATAAAAATCATAGAAACTGTAACTAAGAATATTCCTAAACATGAGTACCCCTGGGCACTCAAGAAAAGCCTATAAAAATTATAGTAACTGGAAAACTAAGAGTATTAGTAAACAGGAGCACCAGTGGGCACTCATGAGAAGCCAATAAAAATCATAGAAACTGTAACTAAGAATATTCCTAAACATGAGTACCCCTGGGCACTCAAGAAAAGCCTATAAAAATTATAGTAACTGGAAAACTAAGAGTATTAGTAAACAGGAGCACCAGTGGGCACTCATGAGAAGCCAATAAAAATCATAGAAACTGTAACTAAGAATATTCCTAAACATGAGTACCCCTGGGCACTCAAGAAAAGCCTATAAAAATTATAGTAACTGGAAAACTAAGAGTATTAGTAAACAGGAGCACCAGTGGGCACTCATGAGAAGCCAATAAAAATCATAGAAACTGTAACTAAGAATATTCCTAAACATGAGTACCCCTGGGCACTCAAGAAAAGCCTATAAAAATTATAGTAACTGGAAAACTAAGAGTATTAGTAAACAGGAGCACCAGTGGGCACTCATGAGAAGCCAATAAAAATCATAGAAACTGTAACTAAGAATATTCCTAAACATGAGTACCCCTGGGCACTCAAGAAAAGCCTATAAAAATTATAGTAACTGGAAAACTAAGAGTATTAGTAAACAGGAGCACCAGTGGGCACTCATGAGAAGCCAATAAAAATCATAGAAACTGTAACTAAGAATATTCCTAAACATGAGTACCCCTGGGCACTCAAGAAAAGCCTATAAAAATTATAGTAACTGGAAAACTAAGAGTATTAGTAAACAGGAGCACCAGTGGGCACTCATGAGAAGCCAATAAAAATCATAGAAACTGTAACTAAGAATATTCCTAAACATGAGTACCCCTGGGCACTCAAGAAAAGCCTATAAAAATTATAGTAACTGGAAAACTAAGAGTATTAGTAAACAGGAGCACCAGTGGGCACTCATGAGAAGCCAATAAAAATCATAGAAACTGTAACTAAGAATATTCCTAAACATGAGTACCCCTGGGCACTCAAGAAAAGCCTATAAAAATTATAGTAACTGGAAAACTAAGAGTATTAGTAAACAGGAGCACCAGTGGGCACTCATGAGAAGCCAATAAAAATCATAGAAACTGTAACTAAGAATATTCCTAAACATGAGTACCCCTGGGCACTCAAGAAAAGCCTATAAAAATTATAGTAACTGGAAAACTAAGAGTATTAGTAAACAGGAGCACCAGTGGGCACTCATGAGAAGCCAATAAAAATCATAGAAACTGTAACTAAGAATATTCCTAAACATGAGTACCCCTGGGCACTCAAGAAAAGCCTATAAAAATTATAGTAACTGGAAAACTAAGAGTATTAGTAAACAGGAGCACCAGTGGGCACTCATGAGAAGCCAATAAAAATCATAGAAACTGTAACTAAGAATATTCCTAAACATGAGTACCCCTGGGCACTCAAGAAAAGCCTATAAAAATTATAGTAACTGGAAAACTAAGAGTATTAGTAAACAGGAGCACCAGTGGGCACTCATGAGAAGCCAATAAAAATCATAGAAACTGTAACTAAGAATATTCCTAAACATGAGTACCCCTGGGCACTCAAGAAAAGCCTATAAAAATTATAGTAACTGGAAAACTAAGAGTATTAGTAAACAGGAGCACCAGTGGGCACTCATGAGAAGCCAATAAAAATCATAGAAACTGTAACTAAGAATATTCCTAAACATGAGTACCCCTGGGCACTCAAGAAAAGCCTATAAAAATTATAGTAACTGGAAAACTAAGAGTATTAGTAAACAGGAGCACCAGTGGGCACTCATGAGAAGCCAATAAAAATCATAGAAACTGTAACTAAGAATATTCCTAAACATGAGTACCCCTGGGCACTCAAGAAAAGCCTATAAAAATTATAGTAACTGGAAAACTAAGAGTATTAGTAAACAGGAGCACCAGTGGGCACTCATGAGAAGCCAATAAAAATCATAGAAACTGTAACTAAGAATATTCCTAAACATGAGTACCCCTGGGCACTCAAGAAAAGCCTATAAAAATTATAGTAACTGGAAAACTAAGAGTATTAGTAAACAGGAGCACCAGTGGGCACTCATGAGAAGCCAATAAAAATCATAGAAACTGTAACTAAGAATATTCCTAAACATGAGTACCCCTGGGCACTCAAGAAAAGCCTATAAAAATTATAGTAACTGGAAAACTAAGAGTATTAGTAAACAGGAGCACCAGTGGGCACTCATGAGAAGCCAATAAAAATCATAGAAACTGTAACTAAGAATATTCCTAAACATGAGTACCCCTGGGCACTCAAGAAAAGCCTATAAAAATTATAGTAACTGGAAAACTAAGAGTATTAGTAAACAGGAGCACCAGTGGGCACTCATGAGAAGCCAATAAAAATCATAGAAACTGTAACTAAGAATATTCCTAAACATGAGTACCCCTGGGCACTCAAGAAAAGCCTATAAAAATTATAGTAACTGGAAAACTAAGAGTATTAGTAAACAGGAGCACCAGTGGGCACTCATGAGAAGCCAATAAAAATCATAGAAACTGTAACTAAGAATATTCCTAAACATGAGTACCCCTGGGCACTCAAGAAAAGCCTATAAAAATTATAGTAACTGGAAAACTAAGAGTATTAGTAAACAGGAGCACCAGTGGGCACTCATGAGAAGCCAATAAAAATCATAGAAACTGTAACTAAGAATATTCCTAAACATGAGTACCCCTGGGCACTCAAGAAAAGCCTATAAAAATTATAGTAACTGGAAAACTAAGAGTATTAGTAAACAGGAGCACCAGTGGGCACTCATGAGAAGCCAATAAAAATCATAGAAACTGTAACTAAGAATATTCCTAAACATGAGTACCCCTGGGCACTCAAGAAAAGCCTATAAAAATTATAGTAACTGGAAAACTAAGAGTATTAGTAAACAGGAGCACCAGTGGGCACTCATGAGAAGCCAATAAAAATCATAGAAACTGTAACTAAGAATATTCCTAAACATGAGTACCCCTGGGCACTCAAGAAAAGCCTATAAAAATTATAGTAACTGGAAAACTAAGAGTATTAGTAAACAGGAGCACCAGTGGGCACTCATGAGAAGCCAATAAAAATCATAGAAACTGTAACTAAGAATATTCCTAAACATGAGTACCCCTGGGCACTCAAGAAAAGCCTATAAAAATTATAGTAACTGGAAAACTAAGAGTATTAGTAAACAGGAGCACCAGTGGGCACTCATGAGAAGCCAATAAAAATCATAGAAACTGTAACTAAGAATATTCCTAAACATGAGTACCCCTGGGCACTCAAGAAAAGCCTATAAAAATTATAGTAACTGGAAAACTAAGAGTATTAGTAAACAGGAGCACCAGTGGGCACTCATGAGAAGCCAATAAAAATCATAGAAACTGTAACTAAGAATATTCCTAAACATGAGTACCCCTGGGCACTCAAGAAAAGCCTATAAAAATTATAGTAACTGGAAAACTAAGAGTATTAGTAAACAGGAGCACCAGTGGGCACTCATGAGAAGCCAATAAAAATCATAGAAACTGTAACTAAGAATATTCCTAAACATGAGTACCCCTGGGCACTCAAGAAAAGCCTATAAAAATTATAGTAACTGGAAAACTAAGAGTATTAGTAAACAGGAGCACCAGTGGGCACTCATGAGAAGCCAATAAAAATCATAGAAACTGTAACTAAGAATATTCCTAAACATGAGTACCCCTGGGCACTCAAGAAAAGCCTATAAAAATTATAGTAACTGGAAAACTAAGAGTATTAGTAAACAGGAGCACCAGTGGGCACTCATGAGAAGCCAATAAAAATCATAGAAACTGTAACTAAGAATATTCCTAAACATGAGTACCCCTGGGCACTCAAGAAAAGCCTATAAAAATTATAGTAACTGGAAAACTAAGAGTATTAGTAAACAGGAGCACCAGTGGGCACTCATGAGAAGCCAATAAAAATCATAGAAACTGTAACTAAGAATATTCCTAAACATGAGTACCCCTGGGCACTCAAGAAAAGCCTATAAAAATTATAGTAACTGGAAAACTAAGAGTATTAGTAAACAGGAGCACCAGTGGGCACTCATGAGAAGCCAATAAAAATCATAGAAACTGTAACTAAGAATATTCCTAAACATGAGTACCCCTGGGCACTCAAGAAAAGCCTATAAAAATTATAGTAACTGGAAAACTAAGAGTATTAGTAAACAGGAGCACCAGTGGGCACTCATGAGAAGCCAATAAAAATCATAGAAACTGTAACTAAGAATATTCCTAAACATGAGTACCCCTGGGCACTCAAGAAAAGCCTATAAAAATTATAGTAACTGGAAAACTAAGAGTATTAGTAAACAGGAGCACCAGTGGGCACTCATGAGAAGCCAATAAAAATCATAGAAACTGTAACTAAGAATATTCCTAAACATGAGTACCCCTGGGCACTCAAGAAAAGCCTATAAAAATTATAGTAACTGGAAAACTAAGAGTATTAGTAAACAGGAGCACCAGTGGGCACTCATGAGAAGCCAATAAAAATCATAGAAACTGTAACTAAGAATATTCCTAANTTCCTCAGATAATCTTCGCAAATATTTGTCTTTACCTCAGATAATCTTCGCAAATATTTACCTCACACCATCATCGCGAATATTTGCGTTTATTTTAATATATTTTCATATCATCGTGAATATATCCAAATCATCTTCATGAAATTATATATTATTTTTACATATTGCATTTTATATTATTTCCAATAATATATACGAGTTTGACATTCACGTGACGATATATATTACACGCCAATTACTTCTACTTTCCTATTTATTATTCTATATTTTATATTATTTATTAAACATATAACTCAAAACGATTTAGATATCAATAATAAAATATATTTAAAAAGTTTTCTAAAGACTGACATTTGTCTGTAACAACATAACTAAATATTTAAAATACCTTACATGAATAAGGTGTAAATCATATTGAATTAAATTATAGCAAAAAATATTTTTTGAAGTTTTAAAATAATCTATGAAACTTCTCCAACTTGTTCGAGTCATTAGAAAAAAATCTAGAACATTGTTACTGGACTTTATTTTTATTCCTAATAATTGCTATCATCACCTTTAAGTTTTCAGATAGGTTCGCGAGATATTAAGAGAATGGGCCATATCTCCCGAACCAATAATTCGATTTTCCTGAAAATTGCTAGAAAATTTCCTTCCTAATACACAAACCACCCTGCAAAATTTCAAAAATTTTTGACAAAAGGCGCAATAGTTATTAAGCTTTAAATTGGGGGAACAAAATCATGCCTCTCATACACGCACACACATTAATCTCCATACATACAGGAAAAAATCCCTAATTTTTTAAAAATTTCCTTTTGTTTCAATTTCTCCGAGTCCAGAAGTGTAAAAATCTTTGGGAAAGGGTCAATTTTTTTCGACATAATTTCCCTCTGTTTTATAACAACAGGGAAAATGATAACTGCATATCATCCTACTCCTTGGTATAAACAAGATGATAAACTAGATAATAAAAAAGACTCCGGAATGAACTTTATTATTAAATTTCTTTAATTCCTACGATAGCGATGCAATATTAATTATCTTATCGACGTGTTTCGATTAACACCATTTAAACAATAACAATACAGTTTTGAAAGGTAAATTATTATTATTATATAATCGATTTTTTTTATTTTTGTTGGTCACAAAGTAATTTTTATTCAGTTTACAATTAGAATATTTCATGCAATTTAGAGAGAAAGAAAGAAATTTTTAACTGGGAAAAACAGTTAGATTTATATCCTACTTAGCATAATGGAACATTCGCCACTACCCTATCATCTAGAATTCAGTAATAACCCCCCCAAAAAAGGCTCGGTCGTAATCGATCGTAAACTTTCCAAGTAATATCTTTCAATATAACTTTACTAAAATTTAGGATTGAATTTTTTAACATTTTAATGCATGTAAATAACTATATTAAAAAAAAATCGTCTCTACTATTCTGCAGAAAGTAAGTTACATTAAATTGGTGCTTGGAACTCTATCGATGTTTTAAATATTAAAATATATATATAATGTAATATTTTGGATATATATATAATTTAAAACATCCCTTTCCTTTAAAAAAATATATAAATAGCTTTTTTTTTTTAAATTATAGAATGAGCTTTTTGGACAAGAAATTGACAATACAATTTCTGCTGAGGAATCTGGAATTTAATCCGCGCTGATCTCTACTGTACGGTTACAAATTGTTTGTTTTATAATTATTTTTTAAAATTAACGTTTGGCAATTTGTATATATAGTATTTATACACTGAGTTGTCTATTTTCAGGCTTATATTCTTCTATAATGTAGGTCATAGTTGTGTATAATCGGCAATAAGTTAGGCCTGAATTCCATTATGCTACATCTAATTACTTCAGTGAATAAGAAATAGGAAATAGGAATAGGAATAGGAAAAAAAAAATCTGTCACGCTCTACACGTTGCAGTTTGTTCGTTCTAAATTTCCATAGAAGTAGAATGTTCATATTTTTTCCCCTCTATTTTAAAACAAAATGGAGCATTTTTAAAGAATACGCGCCTTTAATTCGCTTGCAAAAAATCAACAAAAATAAACTTGGATGTTGAAACCATTAGGAAACTTTTACTGTGAACGTAGCGGGCGTTTTAGTACTAATAATTTAAAAATTTTCTTATTGCATCTCATAAATTAATGATGCTCCATTGCGTGCGTTGAGGCGAAATTATCAATATTTCATAAAGCATCCATTATAAAAATGATCATTAAAGATTACTTTATTTCTATAAATATTACTGAAACTATTTTTGGTATTTCTTTCCTATTTTATAAGAGGATATTAATCATTTAAAGAATAAATTTAGCGCTAAGAATCGCAGCGCGGCGTCGCGTCGAGCGACGCGAACGTTGCAAAATAATAAGAATTGTATGAATACTGAAGTTTGTCACATTTTTACCCCTGAAATTTCTTTAAGAAAATTAACTTTACGAAGCTTAAATCTTATGAATTTATTTAAAATATCGCGAAAATTGATTGTTGCTGGACTTTCCTGGCATTCCATATATATTTTCGTCTCTAAGAAACGTGTAAAAAAATTCGTTGAATTTCCCGGGTTTTCTTTACGTCTATAACTAATACCTAAATAGGGGCCAGTTTCTCATAAAATAACCCCGGGAGGTAGAGTCGCCCACGTATCGAGTAGGCATATACGAATAAACAAATATGGCCTCATCCCTTTAATATCTCCCGAACCAATGGCCCGATTTTCGTGAAAATTTGTAAGAACATTTTCCCCTAAAATAGAAACCTCCCTAAAAAATTTCAGAAAATTTCGACAAGAAGAACAGGAGTAATGAAGCTTCAAATTGGGAAAACTAAATCGTGCCCCGCACGTACATACAGAAAAATATCCCAACTTTTTTGCATTTCTAGACGTTTCAATACTTCTTTTTTGTTATATAACACCGGAAAAGTAAAATACAAGCAATTGTCCTATGATTTAATAAGCTAGATCTATAACGGTGCATTTAAATTTGCTGCACACTTAAATCCATACAAATTATCTCGAAAATTGTAACTGAAATAGAGCCATTTAGTGTATAAAAAAAGAAGTGACTACGAGAATGTTTAATAAGCATAATAAATTTGCAAGAAAGAAGAATAAAAGAGGAAAAAGAAAGAAAAAAAAAAAGCCAGAATTATTTTCTCAATGATCTCCATTATCCAATCGATAGCTATTTTTATATCCCTTAGCACACTAAATCTAGCATTTTCTTCACGCTCCACGAATTTCTTCACGCTCACGTATATAGATAAGGGTGTAACCAAAGTATTTTCAGAAAGTATAATTTTCTTTAGAAATTTTTATCATGATGATGATAATAAAAGGGAGGAGGGAGAGAAGAAAAAAAATCTTTAAATAGTTTCCATTTCATTGATCATTTTTGTTTGGGCGTTGTCTTCGCTTTTATCTCATTAACCGAAGAATTAAATATCTAAAAATTGTACAGAAAAAAAAAACTGTATTTATTATATTCGGAGATACAAATATAGATAATTCTTTCCAACTAAATTAGAGAGAATCAATCGTGTAATGAATTAATAATGATAATGATCATCTACCTCTTCAATTATTCATGCAAACTACTTGAGTGGGTATTTTTAGAAAGGTAGTAAAAAAACTTTGTTATTTTTTATTATTATTATTATTATATTTCCCCCTTATTTTAACTGTTTCGTATGGTAAAATATGGTTGGCTGATCACTGACAAGTGATAAAAATAAAAGANATTATAGTAACTGGAAAACTAAGAGTATTAGTAAACAGGAGCACCAGTGGGCACTCATGAGAAGCCAATAAAAATCATAGAAACTGTAACTAAGAATATTCCTAAACATGAGTACCCCTGGGCACTCAAGAAAAGCCTATAAAAATTATAGTAACTGTAAGGATATTTCTAAATATGATTGTCCCACGCTTTTATTTTTGGTGGCATAATACCAAGAATACTGTGAAAACCAGGAAGAAAAGTTCTATTTTTTTTTTACTTTTCAGTGCATTTATATGAGTAAAAAATAAAAAAGAACGTGAATTTTTTGAAAATCTCTTTATCAATTATTCAAACAAAGTTAAATGTGACTAGATTACTTTATCTCGTGTAATTTTTTATTGATTAAAAAAAGTGTTTTTCCTTCTTAGAACCTACGCAACTTTCACGCATCCATTTATCAAGAAAATTTAAGTGAAAGCAATGGTCTTCCGTTCACTTCTCTTTTCATTAATCTCATTTTACCCCTTCGAGAAACAGAACTAATAAATTAAATCTTTAATTAAAGCAATATTCTGATACTTTAAAAGATTATAAGTAATTCCTATCGTCGCATCGCGTCGCGTCTCTTCGTATCCACGATTATTATTATTATTATTATTATATTTCCCCCTTATTTTAACTGTTTCGTATGGTAAAATATGGTTGGCTGATCACTGACAAGTGATAAAAATAAAAGAAGTTATATCAACTTCTTTATTGAGTCGTAGATGATGCTTTTAAGTATGCTCTTATGTTTAAATTTATTTGTAAATTATGTATAATAGTTTAATGTCGTACTATACACACGTGTCCATAATTTAATACATGAATATAGAGAACTGTAGGCGAATAATCGATGTCTAACGCAACAACTTGTAGGATTTGACAAATCAAAGCCATAAAAGTCTTTAGTGAGAAAGATACATACAGTTGTTGAAAGTAGGGGAGAGAAGGGAGGGAAAGTGCTTACCAATACCCAGGCAGACAGACCTGTCAGTGTGGAATATGTCCACCTCGAACTGTGATGTAACACTCACAACGTCATTATTGGTGACGTTTTCTAGCTCACACCTCTAGTAATTGTGTTCGTTATTAAGTTTCGAACACGTGTGTATTATATTCTATACGTAGTTTATGTAAGTTAAATTATATTTATTAAAAAAAAAAACTACATACTACCTNATCTTTAAGGAAAAAAACCACACATTGTTACTTTCTGTAATTGCTAGAGGGCCCCACATAATATTAATATTATGTTACGGGCCCTACCATTGCTTTGAGGGATTCACACGGATTTACAAAACACTATAAGCTTTTCATAAGGCTTACTTGCATATTTATGAGATTTACATATGTTTTACGTATACTTCCACTCATATATGAGGTTTACATAAGGTTTATAAGGGTTTAAGAACATCTGTTTGTACATTTTATGTGGATTTGCAACACTAGATGAGATTTACGTGGATTTATTTAGTCATCAATGAGGGTGGAGATGTTTCCATATAAACTCAACAGATGATAACTCAAATAAAGAAACATTTTGTAAATTTTATTATTCTGATAACATTATAAAAGATTAAAATTTGTTTATATTAAAAAAAATCAATATTTATACACTGACGCGTTATACCTTCATGAGGCTCGGTCATAATTGAATTAGGGGGCCTTTCGTACAGTGTTGACTTCAGACATTTTTTCTTCGGAGGAATTTTTTGGGGGGAATCACCCGGTTTTCTCGACCTCTGAAGGGTTGTTCTGAGCTGCGACTGAGATTATAAAAGATTGGTTTCGGCCCTCCCCTGTTGTGTTGGTACGGCCCCAGGAAATTGCTCTATTTGCCCATAGGACAACGCGCCACTGTATTTATAAATCTTTGTTTTTTTTTCGAAAAATAAAAGCGAATTAATAAAGAAATAATAAATTCCAAGTACTTATTTAAAAAATATTATTTAATATCCCTTATTTAAAAATGTAAAATTCAATCTTAACATAAACAAAAACTGTAAGAATTTTTTAGAATTTTAAAATAAAATTTTTCCAAATGATTCGAAAAATCAATTTTAAAAGGAAATTATAAATGTTTCTATTAAAATAATAATTTTGGAAGAATGTAATTTGCCTTAAATAAACCCCATATACAACCATTTTGATAACAATAACGCTCTTCAAACTCTACGACGCGACGCGACGCGACGCGACTCGACGCGCACCGTAGCATCGCTTCGTATAAAGCGCACAGAATATATATAAATATAACACTATATAATTCAATATTCACTTCTACTAAATTAAATATTCTTTTTTTTTTGTAATTTCATAGAGCAGAACGACCTTGACTAAACAGGATATAGACAATATTCATAAATTTTCGAATAATCTCTGCCAGGAATAATCTTAAAATAACAAAAGATAACTCATAAACTTAATCATATTTTTTCATTATAAGTTATTAACATAACAATTGTATATTATTTATAGATAGTACTGATCATAATGGGTCTTTTATTATTACTATTATTATCCATTTAGGTTTATTATTTGATTAAAAAAATCAATTCATCTTTAATGGAGCACAAAAGCTGTCTAGACGTTTGTTTATTCCCTTTTCTAAGTAATATAAAATGCATTTAATCTATTTTATATTCTGCTAATTTAATGGCATAAAAGATAAATTCGATTTCTAAACATTTTCCTGTGATATTTTATAAGATGTTTAAACAATGAATCGCCAAATTTGTACTCGATTTATTTTATTTATTTAAAGATAAGATAAAGATCAATTGTAGAATTTATAGAAAAGAAGAAGGAAATTTATAAAGACGTATTCTTGTATCCTGTACGAATGTTTTTTTTGTGAGTTTTTTTATGATTTTTTAACCACATAATAATCATTTCTAAATCTCAATGTAATATTTAATTAAATTTACAATTAATTATTACTATACTATCATTTTTAAAGCTGTGTATGTATTTTGGTATGCACCCTAAGAGGAAAGGGTAGGTTTGTGTTTAAAATGACTTTAATATGTCGAATTAAAAGTATTAAAGTATGTTAAATAAAGAAAAGTTAAATTAAAATATTAGAAAATCATTAAATTGTCTTGTGTTTATTTCAGATTTTTATTTAAGGAGGTGGCGCATTCCCCTTTTGTCCCTCGAATAGGTTACCCTTATGCCTATAAGGAGGCAGAGGTGGGACCAACAAGAAAAATGATGTTAACTGAGGCCCTCATTGAGAAACTTCATGTATATTAATATATATATATCTTATATATATGTGGTTATAATACAATATACCTCTATGGTATATGTACAGTACTGTACAATATAAGTATATGATAACATTAAAGAAATGTTTATGTTGATATTAAATTTATATTGATCAATGGGACAAAATTGCACATTTATTATCTTTAAGGAAAAAAACCACACATTGTTACTTTCTGTAATTGCTAGAGGGCCCCACATAATATTAATATTATGTTACGGGCCCTACCATTGCTTTGAGGGATTCACACGGATTTACAAAACACTATAAGCTTTTCATAAGGCTTACTTGCATATTTATGAGATTTACATATGTTTTACGTATACTTCCACTCATATATGAGGTTTACATAAGGTTTATAAGGGTTTAAGAACATCTGTTTGTACATTTTATGTGGATTTGCAACACTAGATGAGATTTACGTGGATTTATTTAGTCATCAATGAGGGTGGAGATGTTTCCATATAAACTCAACAGATGATAACTCAAATAAAGAAACATTTTGTAAATTTTATTATTCTGATAACATTATAAAAGATTAAAATTTGTTTATATTAAAAAAAATCAATATTTATACACTGACGCGTTATACCTTCATGAGGCTCGGTCATAATTGAATTAGGGGGCCTTTCGTACAGTGTTGACTTCAGACATTTTTTCTTCGGAGGAATTTTTTGGGGGGAATCACCCGGTTTTCTCGACCTCTGAAGGGTTGTTCTGAGCTGCGACTGAGATTATAAAAGATTGGTTTCGGCCCTCCCCTGTTGTGTTGGTACGGCCCCAGGAAATTGCACTATTTGCCCATAGGACAACGCGCCACTGTATTTATAAATCTTTGTTTTTTTTTCGAAAAATAAAAGCGAATTAATAAAGAAATAATAAATTCCAAGTACTTATTTAAAAAATATTATTTAATATCCCTTATTTAAAAATGTAAAATTCAATCTTAACATAAACAAAAACTGTAAGAATTTTTTAGAATTTTAAAATAAAATTTTTCCAAATGATTCGAAAAATCAATTTTAAAAGGAAATTATAAATGTTTCTATTAAAATAATAATTTTGGAAGAATGTAATTTGCCTTAAATAAACCCCATATACAACCATTTTGATAACAATAACGCTCTTCAAACTCTACGACGCGACGCGACGCGACGCGACTCGACGCGCACCGTAGCATCGCTTCGTATAAAGCGCACAGAATATATATAAATATAACACTATATAATTCAATATTCACTTCTACTAAATTAAATATTCTTTTTTTTTTGTAATTTCATAGAGCAGAACGACCTTGACTAAACAGGATATAGACAATATTCATAAATTTTCGAATAATCTCTGCCAGGAATAATCTTAAAATAACAAAAGATAACTCATAAACTTAATCATATTTTTTCATTATAAGTTATTAACATAACAATTGTATATTATTTATAGATTATTTATACGCTTTTTAAAGTTATATTTACATAATTAAACTGATAAAAAGCGTCAACAGTTGACAACAAAAGTTACTCTTAACCATTTTTCTTCTTCCCTCGACTCTTATTTTTTTTAAGAAAAAATAATTATAAAAACCCATTAAAACTAAATAAATTGCAATTTAGTGATAATTAACAAGGCTTATCTTAGATCCTTTGAGGTTTTTTTTTAAAAAGAAATGAAACATCTTTTCCTACTACTCATTAACTCTGACAATTCTGTTTTAATGTCTTTAATGCGATACTTTTAACTTTCATTTTCCTCCTCCTTTTCTTTGTACAGTAATTTATGTACTCGTGACTTATGTCTAGACAGATTATCTTTGAGAAAAGTTTACACTTTAGCTCTTAATCACTTGAAGAAAGTAGAGGAAAAAAACCTTTTAAAATAATAATTCTTGAATGAATACAGAGTTTAGAAACATATCTGTATAGTGTTTTTGATTATAAGTTAGCTCAAATTTTTATTAAAATCATATTAAAAATTAATTAAGAAACAGCTAAATATAAACTTTGAATGAATTAATATTGAGGCTTTTAATTAATATTTCTCCTCCCCCGATTTTTAGCAGAAATGAAATTCTCAAACTGGAAAGGGATCGCGATTTCTTATTTCTTAAGAGGAACATCCAGTTGTACGCGTTGTGTTGCTTATATATAAGTATGTATGTATGTTAGGTAAAGGGTTATATACCGTTCAACACATCCGCACCAAATTTGGCATGAATATTCTACAATATCCTAGGAAAATACCGTGAGAATCTCCACCCCAACCATCCCTAAAGCCCACTCTCTCTTAACTTATGTATGTTTGTTAGATAAATGGATCGCGTTCAACTCATCCACACCATATTTGGCATAGATTTTCTTCGTCATCCTAAAAAAAAATACGGAAGGGATCACCCAACCATCTCTAATACACAAATTTCTCTCAATTATTTCCTCAGAAGGCACAAGGGTTATTAATTTAAGCTTCAAAGAGTGTCAACAAAATCGCTCTCCCATATACACACCAATATCCAAACATACAGAAAAACCCCCTAACAAATTATTAGGGAATTTTTCTGTATGTTTGCACTTCGGTATTTCAAGGTCCTCTGAGATCAGAAATGTAAAATTCTTCGGTAGGATGATTTTTCGACCGATTGACATACTTTTCCTCTGTTATATATAAGTAAAAACTGAAATTTTTTTGTTTAAAATCTACCAAAATTTTTATCGATTTTCACTTAAGAAGCGTTAAAAACTTTTAAATTAATTACAATGTAAATAAATAATCTTATATCCATAAATTTCAAGTAATTCAAGCTAATAAATAATTTAGTATTGTTCTCCTTTTATTAAAAGATCTTAATTGCCATCATCTTGCATATCTTAATATATTGTTCATTATTTAAAACTTATTTAATCATTTATTACTAATTAATAGAGAAACCAAACAAAAAAAAAATATTAAATAAACACATTAATTAATGTATTAATTTTGATGAGATTTCTGAATTTCATGTTGCACTTACGTAACTTGCTAATTAAACTTATATTTATTAAGTTTTAAATTACTGTCCAATCGAATTAATTCTTAAATATAGATTCAATATACGTAATTATTTTGTTTTGATGTAAATTTATATTATTACAAAAGATATTAATACGGAATTTCTCATTAATTGAATATATAGTATTGACGTTCCTTTCTGTATAAGTTACATTATTTTATGTAAACTTTTCCATTTAACTTTGTTTTTACTTATTTTACGTTTTTAAAAGGATATTTTCGTTACTATTTTTGCGCATCTTAATTAATTTTTTTTATCATTTAGATTTATTTAATAAATTTTATATATTTATGAATAAAATAATAAGTAAATCGGATCTTTTATATTTTGGTGAACTTTTTTTTGTATTTCGTATATTTCCATTTATTTTCGCATCGTCTTCACATTTATTTGCCCTTACTTCACGCCATCTTCGCGAATATTTACCTTTATCGCACATAATCTTCGCAAATATTTACCTTTACCTCACATAATCTTCGCAAATATTTACCTTTACCTCAGATAATCTTCGCAAATATTTGTCTTTACCTCACATAATCTTCGCAAATATTTACCTTTACCTCAGATAATCTTCGCGAATATTTTCCTCAGATAATCTTCGCAAATATTTGTCTTTACCTCAGATAATCTTCGCAAATATTTGTCTTTACCTCACATAATCTTCGCAAATATTTACCTTTACCTCAGATAATCTTCGCGAATATTTTCCTCAGATAATCTTCGCAAATATTTGTCTTTACCTCAGATAATCTTCGCAAATATTTGTCTTTACCTCACATAATCTTCGCAAATATTTACCTTTACCTCAGATAATCTTCGCGAATATTTTCCTCAGATAATCTTCGCAAATATTTGTCTTTACCTCAGATAATCTTCGCAAATATTTGTCTTTACCTCAGATAATCTTCGCAAATATTTACCTTTACCTCAGATAATCTTCGCGAATATTTTCCTCAGATAATCTTCGCAAATATTTGTCTTTACCTCAGATAATCTTCGCAAATATTTGTCTTTACCTCACATAATCTTCGCAAATATTTACCTTTACCTCAGATAATCTTCGCGAATATTTTCCTCAGATAATCTTCGCAAATATTTGTCTTTACCTCAGATAATCTTCGCAAATATTTGTCTTTACCTCACATAATCTTCGCAAATATTTACCTTTACCTCAGATAATCTTCGCGAATATTTTCCTCAGATAATCTTCGCAAATATTTGTCTTTACCTCAGATAATCTTCGCAAATATTTGTCTTTACCTCACATAATCTTCGCAAATATTTACCTTTACCTCAGATAATCTTCGCGAATATTTTCCTCAGATAATCTTCGCAAATATTTGTCTTTACCTCAGATAATCTTCGCAAATATTTGTCTTTACCTCAGATAATCTTCGCAAATATTTACCTTTACCTCAGATAATCTTCGCGAATATTTTCCTCAGATAATCTTCGCAAATATTTGTCTTTACCTCAGATAATCTTCGCAAATATTTGTCTTTACCTCACATAATCTTCGCAAATATTTACCTTTACCTCAGATAATCTTCGCGAATATTTTCCTCAGATAATCTTCGCAAATATTTGTCTTTACCTCAGATAATCTTCGCAAATATTTGTCTTTACCTCACATAATCTTCGCAAATATTTACCTTTACCTCAGATAATCTTCGCGAATATTTTCCTCAGATAATCTTCGCAAATATTTGTCTTTACCTCAGATAATCTTCGCAAATATTTGTCTTTACCTCACATAATCTTCGCAAATATTTACCTTTACCTCAGATAATCTTCGCGAATATTTTCCTCAGATAATCTTCGCAAATATTTGTCTTTACCTCAGATAATCTTCGCAAATATTTGTCTTTACCTCAGATAATCTTCGCAAATATTTGTCTTTACCTCAGATAATCTTCGCAAATATTTACCTCACACCATCATCGCGAATATTTGCGTTTATTTTAATATATTTTCATATCATCGTGAATATATCCAAATCATCTTCATGAAATTATATATTATTTTTACATATTGCATTTTATATTATTTCCAATAATATATACGAGTTTGACATTCACGTGACGATATATATTACACGCCAATTACTTCTACTTTCCTATTTATTATTCTATATTTTATATTATTTATTAAACATATAACTCAAAACGATTTAGATATCAATAATAAAATATATTTAAAAAGTTTTCTAAAGACTGACATTTGTCTGTAACAACATAACTAAATATTTAAAATACCTTACATGAATAAGGTGTAAATCATATTGAATTAAATTATAGCAAAAAATATTTTTTGAAGTTTTAAAATAATCTATGAAACTTCTCCAACTTGTTCGAGTCATTAGAAAAAAATCTAGAACATTGTTACTGGACTTTATTTTTATTCCTAATAATTGCTATCATCACCTTTAAGTTTTCAGATAGGTTCGCGAGATATTAAGAGAATGGGCCATATCTCCCGAACCAATAATTCGATTTTCCTGAAAATTGCTAGAAAATTTCCTTCCTAATACACAAACCACCCTGCAAAATTTCAAAAATTTTTGACAAAAGGCGCAATAGTTATTAAGCTTTAAATTGGGGGAACAAAATCATGCCTCTCATACACGCACACACATTAATCTCCATACATACAGGAAAAAATCCCTAATTTTTTAAAAATTTCCTTTTGTTTCAATTTCTCCGAGTCCAGAAGTGTAAAAATCTTTGGGAAAGGGTCAATTTTTTTCGACATAATTTCCCTCTGTTTTATAACAACAGGGAAAATGATAACTGCATATCATCCTACTCCTTGGTATAAACAAGATGATAAACTAGATAATAAAAAAGACTCCGGAATGAACTTTATTATTAAATTTCTTTAATTCCTACGATAGCGATGCAATATTAATTATCTTATCGACGTGTTTCGATTAACACCATTTAAACAATAACAATACAGTTTTGAAAGGTAAATTATTATTATTATATAATCGATTTTTTTTATTTTTGTTGGTCACAAAGTAATTTTTATTCAGTTTACAATTAGAATATTTCATGCAATTTAGAGAGAAAGAAAGAAATTTTTAACTGGGAAAAACAGTTAGATTTATATCCTACTTAGCATAATGGAACATTCGCCACTACCCTATCATCTAGAATTCAGTAATAACCCCCCCAAAAAAGGCTCGGTCGTAATCGATCGTAAACTTTCCAAGTAATATCTTTCAATATAACTTTACTAAAATTTAGGATTGAATTTTTTAACATTTTAATGCATGTAAATAACTATATTAAAAAAAAATCGTCTCTACTATTCTGCAGAAAGTAAGTTACATTAAATTGGTGCTTGGAACTCTATCGATGTTTTAAATATTAAAATATATATATAATGTAATATTTTGGATATATATATAATTTAAAACATCCCTTTCCTTTAAAAAAATATATAAATAGCTTTTTTTTTTTAAATTATAGAATGAGCTTTTTGGACAAGAAATTGACAATACAATTTCTGCTGAGGAATCTGGAATTTAATCCGCGCTGATCTCTACTGTACGGTTACAAATTGTTTGTTTTATAATTATTTTTTAAAATTAACGTTTGGCAATTTGTATATATAGTATTTATACACTGAGTTGTCTATTTTCAGGCTTATATTCTTCTATAATGTAGGTCATAGTTGTGTATAATCGGCAATAAGTTAGGCCTGAATTCCATTATGCTACATCTAATTACTTCAGTGAATAAGAAATAGGAAATAGGAATAGGAATAGGAAAAAAAAAATCTGTCACGCTCTACACGTTGCAGTTTGTTCGTTCTAAATTTCCATAGAAGTAGAATGTTCATATTTTTTCCCCTCTATTTTAAAACAAAATGGAGCATTTTTAAAGAATACGCGCCTTTAATTCGCTTGCAAAAAATCAACAAAAATAAACTTGGATGTTGAAACCATTAGGAAACTTTTACTGTGAACGTAGCGGGCGTTTTAGTACTAATAATTTAAAAATTTTCTTATTGCATCTCATAAATTAATGATGCTCCATTGCGTGCGTTGAGGCGAAATTATCAATATTTCATAAAGCATCCATTATAAAAATGATCATTAAAGATTACTTTATTTCTATAAATATTACTGAAACTATTTTTGGTATTTCTTTCCTATTTTATAAGAGGATATTAATCATTTAAAGAATAAATTTAGCGCTAAGAATCGCAGCGCGGCGTCGCGTCGAGCGACGCGAACGTTGCAAAATAATAAGAATTGTATGAATACTGAAGTTTGTCACATTTTTACCCCTGAAATTTCTTTAAGAAAATTAACTTTACGAAGCTTAAATCTTATGAATTTATTTAAAATATCGCGAAAATTGATTGTTGCTGGACTTTCCTGGCATTCCATATATATTTTCGTCTCTAAGAAACGTGTAAAAAAATTCGTTGAATTTCCCGGGTTTTCTTTACGTCTATAACTAATACCTAAATAGGGGCCAGTTTCTCATAAAATAACCCCGGGAGGTAGAGTCGCCCACGTATCGAGTAGGCATATACGAATAAACAAATATGGCCTCATCCCTTTAATATCTCCCGAACCAATGGCCCGATTTTCGTGAAAATTTGTAAGAACATTTTCCCCTAAAATAGAAACCTCCCTAAAAAATTTCAGAAAATTTCGACAAGAAGAACAGGAGTAATGAAGCTTCAAATTGGGAAAACTAAATCGTGCCCCGCACGTACATACAGAAAAATATCCCAACTTTTTTGCATTTCTAGACGTTTCAATACTTCTTTTTTTGTTATATAACACCGGAAAAGTAAAATACAAGCAATTGTCCTATGATTTAATAAGCTAGATCTATAACGGTGCATTTAAATTTGCTGCACACTTAAATCCATACAAATTATCTCGAAAATTGTAACTGAAATAGAGCCATTTAGTGTATAAAAAAAGAAGTGACTACGAGAATGTTTAATAAGCATAATAAATTTGCAAGAAAGAAGAATAAAAGAGGAAAAAGAAAGAAAAAAAAAAAGCCAGAATTATTTTCTCAATGATCTCCATTATCCAATCGATAGCTATTTTTATATCCCTTAGCACACTAAATCTAGCATTTTCTTCACGCTCCACGAATTTCTTCACGCTCACGTATATAGATAAGGGTGTAACCAAAGTATTTTCAGAAAGTATAATTTTCTTTAGAAATTTTTATCATGATGATGATAATAAAAGGGAGGAGGGAGAGAAGAAAAAAAATCTTTAAATAGTTTCCATTTCATTGATCATTTTTGTTTGGGCGTTGTCTTCGCTTTTATCTCATTAACCGAAGAATTAAATATCTAAAAATTGTACAGAAAAAAAAAACTGTATTTATTATATTCGGAGATACAAATATAGATAATTCTTTCCAACTAAATTAGAGAGAATCAATCGTGTAATGAATTAATAATGATAATGATCATCTACCTCTTCAATTATTCATGCAAACTACTTGAGTGGGTATTTTTAGAAAGGTAGTAAAAAAACTTTGTTATTTTTTATTATTATTATTATTATATTTCCCCCTTATTTTAACTGTTTCGTATGGTAAAATATGGTTGGCTGATCACTGACAAGTGATAAAAATAAAAGAAGTTATATCAACTTCTTTATTGAGTCGTAGATGATGCTTTTAAGTATGCTCTTATGTTTAAATTTATTTGTAAATTATGTATAATAGTTTAATGTCGTACTATACACACGTGTCCATAATTTAATACATGAATATAGAGAACTGTAGGCGAATAATCGATGTCTAACGCAACAACTTGTAGGATTTGACAAATCAAAGCCATAAAAGTCTTTAGTGAGAAAGATACATACAGTTGTTGAAAGTAGGGGAGAGAAGGGAGGGAAAGTGCTTACCAATACCCAGGCAGACAGACCTGTCAGTGTGGAATATGTCCACCTCGAACTGTGATGTAACACTCACAACGTCATTATTGGTGACGTTTTCTAGCTCACACCTCTAGTAATTGTGTTCGTTATTAAGTTTCGAACACGTGTGTATTATATTCTATACGTAGTTTATGTAAGTTAAATTATATTTATTAAAAAAAAAAACACTACATACTACCTAATTTTACATATATACTTTCTGAATTATTAATTAAACCAGTATATAAATTATACGGGAATTTGATCTTTAAAAATTTCTCGTAAGTTAAAACAATTTATTAAACGAATTTAATGTAAAAGCTGAACGAAAGTATATTATTTTATTAAATATTTAAACGTGTTTTTTTAATATTCTTCTTTAAAATTAATGCATAATTAATTATATTAATTACAAGTATGAATATGGGTAATACAGTGATTAGAAATATACCATTAACAAAATTAGTTTGAAATGTTTATTATATTTTATTTTAATTACACTGTCTGTTTATTGATATTCTATACAGAAAAATCTTTAATGTAAAAAATCGCTTGCCTTCCGGTTCAGATAGGAAGTTCGTTGAGATTTAATACATGTTAAATCTCCTTAATCCGGCAACCTTGGTATCTTGGCATTGCCGGACTACAGAAATTAACCTATAAGACCTGTACAGAAACTCAACTACTCTATGGAATATATATGTGTATAATTCCATACACATATTCCGGTATTATTAAAGCTTCAGGTAGTAATATAACCATTAATACTTCCAAACAATATTCTTGTTGTTTCGTGTAATATAAAGCCTAAAACAAAAATATGTTTTTAGCTAGATTACGTTAGAAGTCAGTAGGGTTTTCATGCACTGCTGACCGTGAAGACCCTGCTGATCCTAATGACTCTGCACACTACTAAGTGAACAGTGTCTACAAGGTATGAAGAATCATTAGAGTCTCTATGCTCATCTGGTACGTATACATTAGAAAAAGAGGATTTTCTACGTTGGAATGACTTATTATTGACCCTTCTTCAACTACTGTTGCAATGTAATTTGCATTTGGTACTTTGTATTTCTCTTAATTTTCTTTGAAACAAACAAACAGACATAACACATCTACGAACTATCAACCTGTATTAAATACAGTACTGTACTGAATACAGAGGATTTCATTTGAAACAGTTTTTTCCCCTTTTCTTAGTAGAAACTACAATTTTTGAGCGATTAACCGACTTTCGAGCCACTCTATAATTAATCTACAAATAGATTTACGGATAAAGTTTGTACAGACATACGAATCAACGACTTTAGAAATCATCAATATCTAAAATTTATTATTATTTCTTATTACAGTTACTCGACAATGCAATAATTCATAGGAAATTTAGTCATTGCTAAATGACCAACGACTCTTTGGTTCATTTCTCTTCTTGACAGTATTGTGCTATACAAACATTGATACTGATATTGATAACAAAAGGCCGCTGAATTTCATAAGATTTAATTATTTAATTCTCCAAAAATTCGTGTCGACGTAGAAGAACTTACAGTAAAATAAAAAAATCTCACAGCTATTTTTTTGACTATAAAATTACAATTGGGAGTGAAATCCTTAGTGTAATCAATAATTAATAATCATATTTTATGGATTTTGCATCAATTCTCGTCATAATTTCAAGAGAAAAGTCAAATATATTGATTGAAAAAGTCGTCTATACATCTTTCAATAATCTATTTTTGTAATAAGTATTACAAACATTACTAGAACATAAATGTATTTTCAATATATATATATATTGCAAGAATTTAGNGAGACCAACAAGAAAAATGATGTTAACTGAGGCCCTCATTGAGAAACTTCATGTATATTAATATATATATATCTTATATATATGTGGTTATAATACAATATACCTCTATGGTATATGTACAGTACTGTACAATATAAGTATATGATAACATTAAAGAAATGTTTATGTTGATATTAAATTTATATTGATCAATGGGACAAAATTGCACATTTATTATCTTTAAGGAAAAAAACCACACATTGTTACTTTCTGTAATTGCTAGAGGGCCCCACATAATATTAATATTATGTTACGGGCCCTACCATTGCTTTGAGGGATTCACACGGATTTACAAAACACTATAAGCTTTTCATAAGGCTTACTTGCATATTTATGAGATTTACATATGTTTTACGTATACTTCCACTCATATATGAGGTTTACATAAGGTTTATAAGGGTTTAAGAACATCTGTTTGTACATTTTATGTGGATTTGCAACACTAGATGAGATTTACGTGGATTTATTTAGTCATCAATGAGGGTGGAGATGTTTCCATATAAACTCAACAGATGATAACTCAAATAAAGAAACATTTTGTAAATTTTATTATTCTGATAACATTATAAAAGATTAAAATTTGTTTATATTAAAAAAAATCAATATTTATACACTGACGCGTTATACCTTCATGAGGCTCGGTCATAATTGAATTAGGGGGCCTTTCGTACAGTGTTGACTTCAGACATTTTTTCTTCGGAGGAATTTTTTGGGGGGAATCACCCGGTTTTCTCGACCTCTGAAGGGTTGTTCTGAGCTGCGACTGAGATTATAAAAGATTGGTTTCGGCCCTCCCCTGTTGTGTTGGTACGGCCCCAGGAAATTGCTCTATTTGCCCATAGGACAACGCGCCACTGTATTTATAAATCTTTGTTTTTTTTTCGAAAAATAAAAGCGAATTAATAAAGAAATAATAAATTCCAAGTACTTATTTAAAAAATATTATTTAATATCCCTTATTTAAAAATGTAAAATTCAATCTTAACATAAACAAAAACTGTAAGAATTTTTTAGAATTTTAAAATAAAATTTTTCCAAATGATTCGAAAAATCAATTTTAAAAGGAAATTATAAATGTTTCTATTAAAATAATAATTTTGGAAGAATGTAATTTGCCTTAAATAAACCCCATATACAACCATTTTGATAACAATAACGCTCTTCAAACTCTACGACGCGACGCGACGCGACGCGACTCGACGCGCACCGTAGCATCGCTTCGTATAAAGCGCACAGAATATATATAAATATAACACTATATAATTCAATATTCACTTCTACTAAATTAAATATTCTTTTTTTTTTTGTAATTTCATAGAGCAGAACGACCTTGACTAAACAGGATATAGACAATATTCATAAATTTTCGAATAATCTCTGCCAGGAATAATCTTAAAATAACAAAAGATAACTCATAAACTTAATCATATTTTTTCATTATAAGTTATTAACATAACAATTGTATATTATTTATAGATTATTTATACGCTTTTTAAAGTTATATTTACATAATTAAACTGATAAAAAGCGTCAACAGTTGACAACAAAAGTTACTCTTAACCATTTTTCTTCTTCCCTCGACTCTTATTTTTTTTAAGAAAAAATAATTATAAAAACCCATTAAAACTAAATAAATTGCAATTTAGTGATAATTAACAAGGCTTATCTTAGATCCTTTGAGGTTTTTTTTTAAAAAGAAATGAAACATCTTTTCCTACTACTCATTAACTCTGACAATTCTGTTTTAATGTCTTTAATGCGATACTTTTAACTTTCATTTTCCTCCTCCTTTTCTTTGTACAGTAATTTATGTACTCGTGACTTATGTCTAGACAGATTATCTTTGAGAAAAGTTTACACTTTAGCTCTTAATCACTTGAAGAAAGTAGAGGAAAAAAACCTTTTAAAATAATAATTCTTGAATGAATACAGAGTTTAGAAACATATCTGTATAGTGTTTTTGATTATAAGTTAGCTCAAATTTTTATTAAAATCATATTAAAAATTAATTAAGAAACAGCTAAATATAAACTTTGAATGAATTAATATTGAGGCTTTTAATTAATATTTCTCCTCCCCCGATTTTTAGCAGAAATGAAATTCTCAAACTGGAAAGGGATCGCGATTTCTTATTTCTTAAGAGGAACATCCAGTTGTACGCGTTGTGTTGCTTATATATAAGTATGTATGTATGTTAGGTAAAGGGTTATATACCGTTCAACACATCCGCACCAAATTTGGCATGAATATTCTACAATATCCTAGGAAAATACCGTGAGAATCTCCACCCCAACCATCCCTAAAGCCCACTCTCTCTTAACTTATGTATGTTTGTTAGATAAATGGATCCCGTTCAACTCATCCACACCATATTTGGCATAGATTTTCTTCGTCATCCTAAAAAAAAAATACGGAAGGGATCACCCAACCATCTCTAATACACAAATTTCTCTCAATTATTTCCTCAGAAGGCACAAGGGTTATTAATTTAAGCTTCAAAGAGAGTCAACAAAATCGCTCTCCCATATACACACCAATATCCAAACATACAGAAAAACCCCCTAACAAATTATTAGGGAATTTTTCTGTATGTTTGCACTTCGGTATTTCAAGGTCCTCTGAGATCAGAAATGTAAAATTCTTCGGTAGGATGATTTTTCGACCGATTGACATACTTTTCCTCTGTTATATATAAGTAAAAACTGAAATTTTTTTGTTTAAAATCTACCAAAATTTTTATCGATTTTCACTTAAGAAGCGTTAAAAACTTTTAAATTAATTACAATGTAAATAAATAATCTTATATCCATAAATTTCAAGTAATTCAAGCTAATAAATAATTTAGTATTGTTCTCCTTTTATTAAAAGATCTTAATTGCCATCATCTTGCATATCTTAATATATTGTTCATTATTTAAAACTTATTTAATCATTTATTACTAATTAATAGAGAAACCAAACAAAAAAAAAATATTAAATAAACACATTAATTAATGTATTAATTTTGATGAGATTTCTGAATTTCATGTTGCACTTACGTAACTTGCTAATTAAACTTATATTTATTAAGTTTTAAATTACTGTCCAATCGAATTAATTCTTAAATATAGATTCAATATACGTAATTATTTTGTTTTGATGTAAATTTATATTATTACAAAAGATATTAATACGGAATTTCTCATTAATTGAATATATAGTATTGACGTTCCTTTCTGTATAAGTTACATTATTTTATGTAAACTTTTCCATTTAACTTTGTTTTTACTTATTTTACGTTTTTAAAAGGATATTTTCGTTACTATTTTTGCGCATCTTAATTAATTTTTTTTATCATTTAGATTTATTTAATAAATTTTATATATTTATGAATAAAATAATAAGTAAATCGGATCTTTTATATTTTGGTGAACTTTTTTTTGTATTTCGTATATTTCCATTTATTTTCGCATCGTCTTCACATTTATTTGCCCTTACTTCACGCCATCTTCGCGAATATTTACCTTTATCGCACATAATCTTCGCAAATATTTACCTTTACCTCACATAATCTTCGCAAATATTTACCTTTACCTCAGATAATCTTCGCAAATATTTGTCTTTACCTCACATAATCTTCGCAAATATTTACCTTTACCTCAGATAATCTTCGCGAATATTTTCCTCAGATAATCTTCGCAAATATTTGTCTTTACCTCAGATAATCTTCGCAAATATTTGTCTTTACCTCACATAATCTTCGCAAATATTTACCTTTACCTCAGATAATCTTCGCGAATATTTTCCTCAGATAATCTTCGCAAATATTTGTCTTTACCTCAGATAATCTTCGCAAATATTTACCTCACACCATCATCGCGAATATTTGCGTTTATTTTAATATATTTTCATATCATCGTGAATATATCCAAATCATCTTCATGAAATTATATATTATTTTTACATATTGCATTTTATATTATTTCCAATAATATATACGAGTTTGACATTCACGTGACGATATATATTACACGCCAATTACTTCTACTTTCCTATTTATTATTCTATATTTTATATTATTTATTAAACATATAACTCAAAACGATTTAGATATCAATAATAAAATATATTTAAAAAGTTTTCTAAAGACTGACATTTGTCTGTAACAACATAACTAAATATTTAAAATACCTTACATGAATAAGGTGTAAATCATATTGAATTAAATTATAGCAAAAAATATTTTTTGAAGTTTTAAAATAATCTATGAAACTTCTCCAACTTGTTCGAGTCATTAGAAAAAAATCTAGAACATTGTTACTGGACTTTATTTTTATTCCTAATAATTGCTATCATCACCTTTAAGTTTTCAGATAGGTTCGCGAGATATTAAGAGAATGGGCCATATCTCCCGAACCAATAATTCGATTTTCCTGAAAATTGCTAGAAAATTTCCTTCCTAATACACAAACCACCCTGCAAAATTTCAAAAATTTTTGACAAAAGGCGCAATAGTTATTAAGCTTTAAATTGGGGGAACAAAATCATGCCTCTCATACACGCACACACATTAATCTCCATACATACAGGAAAAAATCCCTAATTTTTTAAAAATTTCCTTTTGTTTCAATTTCTCCGAGTCCAGAAGTGTAAAAATCTTTGGGAAAGGGTCAATTTTTTTCGACATAATTTCCCTCTGTTTTATAACAACAGGGAAAATGATAACTGCATATCATCCTACTCCTTGGTATAAACAAGATGATAAACTAGATAATAAAAAAGACTCCGGAATGAACTTTATTATTAAATTTCTTTAATTCCTACGATAGCGATGCAATATTAATTATCTTATCGACGTGTTTCGATTAACACCATTTAAACAATAACAATACAGTTTTGAAAGGTAAATTATTATTATTATATAATCGATTTTTTTTTATTTTTGTTGGTCACAAAGTAATTTTTATTCAGTTTACAATTAGAATATTTCATGCAATTTAGAGAGAAAGAAAGAAATTTTTAACTGGGAAAAACAGTTAGATTTATATCCTACTTAGCATAATGGAACATTCGCCACTACCCTATCATCTAGAATTCAGTAATAACCCCCCCAAAAAAGGCTCGGTCGTAATCGATCGTAAACTTTCCAAGTAATATCTTTCAATATAACTTTACTAAAATTTAGGATTGAATTTTTTAACATTTTAATGCATGTAAATAACTATATTAAAAAAAAATCGTCTCTACTATTCTGCAGAAAGTAAGTTACATTAAATTGGTGCTTGGAACTCTATCGATGTTTTAAATATTAAAATATATATATAATGTAATATTTTGGATATATATATAATTTAAAACATCCCTTTCCTTTAAAAAAATATATAAATAGCTTTTTTTTTTTAAATTATAGAATGAGCTTTTTGGACAAGAAATTGACAATACAATTTCTGCTGAGGAATCTGGAATTTAATCCGCGCTGATCTCTACTGTACGGTTACAAATTGTTTGTTTTATAATTATTTTTTAAAATTAACGTTTGGCAATTTGTATATATAGTATTTATACACTGAGTTGTCTATTTTCAGGCTTATATTCTTCTATAATGTAGGTCATAGTTGTGTATAATCGGCAATAAGTTAGGCCTGAATTCCATTATGCTACATCTAATTACTTCAGTGAATAAGAAATAGGAAATAGGAATAGGAATAGGAAAAAAAAAATCTGTCACGCTCTACACGTTGCAGTTTGTTCGTTCTAAATTTCCATAGAAGTAGAATGTTCATATTTTTTCCCCTCTATTTTAAAACAAAATGGAGCATTTTTAAAGAATACGCGCCTTTAATTCGCTTGCAAAAAATCAACAAAAATAAACTTGGATGTTGAAACCATTAGGAAACTTTTACTGTGAACGTAGCGGGCGTTTTAGTACTAATAATTTAAAAATTTTCTTATTGCATCTCATAAATTAATGATGCTCCATTGCGTGCGTTGAGGCGAAATTATCAATATTTCATAAAGCATCCATTATAAAAATGATCATTAAAGATTACTTTATTTCTATAAATATTACTGAAACTATTTTTGGTATTTCTTTCCTATTTTATAAGAGGATATTAATCATTTAAAGAATAAATTTAGCGCTAAGAATCGCAGCGCGGCGTCGCGTCGAGCGACGCGAACGTTGCAAAATAATAAGAATTGTATGAATACTGAAGTTTGTCACATTTTTACCCCTGAAATTTCTTTAAGAAAATTAACTTTACGAAGCTTAAATCTTATGAATTTATTTAAAATATCGCGAAAATTGATTGTTGCTGGACTTTCCTGGCATTCCATATATATTTTCGTCTCTAAGAAACGTGTAAAAAAATTCGTTGAATTTCCCGGGTTTTCTTTACGTCTATAACTAATACCTAAATAGGGGCCAGTTTCTCATAAAATAACCCCGGGAGGTAGAGTCGCCCACGTATCGAGTAGGCATATACGAATAAACAAATATGGCCTCATCCCTTTAATATCTCCCGAACCAATGGCCCGATTTTCGTGAAAATTTGTAAGAACATTTTCCCCTAAAATAGAAACCTCCCTAAAAAATTTCAGAAAATTTCGACAAGAAGAACAGGAGTAATGAAGCTTCAAATTGGGAAAACTAAATCGTGCCCCGCACGTACATACAGAAAAATATCCCAACTTTTTTGCATTTCTAGACGTTTCAATACTTCTTTTTTTGTTATATAACACCGGAAAAGTAAAATACAAGCAATTGTCCTATGATTTAATAAGCTAGATCTATAACGGTGCATTTAAATTTGCTGCACACTTAAATCCATACAAATTATCTCGAAAATTGTAACTGAAATAGAGCCATTTAGTGTATAAAAAAAGAAGTGACTACGAGAATGTTTAATAAGCATAATAAATTTGCAAGAAAGAAGAATAAAAGAGGAAAAAGAAAGAAAAAAAAAAAGCCAGAATTATTTTCTCAATGATCTCCATTATCCAATCGATAGCTATTTTTATATCCCTTAGCACACTAAATCTAGCATTTTCTTCACGCTCCACGAATTTCTTCACGCTCACGTATATAGATAAGGGTGTAACCAAAGTATTTTCAGAAAGTATAATTTTCTTTAGAAATTTTTATCATGATGATGATAATAAAAGGGAGGAGGGAGAGAAGAAAAAAAATCTTTAAATAGTTTCCATTTCATTGATCATTTTTGTTTGGGCGTTGTCTTCGCTTTTATCTCATTAACCGAAGAATTAAATATCTAAAAATTGTACAGAAAAAAAAAACTGTATTTATTATATTCGGAGATACAAATATAGATAATTCTTTCCAACTAAATTAGAGAGAATCAATCGTGTAATGAATTAATAATGATAATGATCATCTACCTCTTCAATTATTCATGCAAACTACTTGAGTGGGTATTTTTAGAAAGGTAGTAAAAAAACTTTGTTATTTTTTATTATTATTATTATTATATTTCCCCCTTATTTTAACTGTTTCGTATGGTAAAATATGGTTGGCTGATCACTGACAAGTGATAAAAATAAAAGAAGTTATATCAACTTCTTTATTGAGTCGTAGATGATGCTTTTAAGTATGCTCTTATGTTTAAATTTATTTGTAAATTATGTATAATAGTTTAATGTCGTACTATACACACGTGTCCATAATTTAATACATGAATATAGAGAACTGTAGGCGAATAATCGATGTCTAACGCAACAACTTGTAGGATTTGACAAATCAAAGCCATAAAAGTCTTTAGTGAGAAAGATACATACAGTTGTTGAAAGTAGGGGAGAGAAGGGAGGGAAAGTGCTTACCAATACCCAGGCAGACAGACCTGTCAGTGTGGAATATGTCCACCTCGAACTGTGATGTAACACTCACAACGTCATTATTGGTGACGTTTTCTAGCTCACACCTCTAGTAATTGTGTTCGTTATTAAGTTTCGAACACGTGTGTATTATATTCTATACGTAGTTTATGTAAGTTAAATTATATTTATTAAAAAAAAAAACACTACATACTACCTAATTTTACATATATACTTTCTGAATTATTAATTAAACCAGTATATAAATTATACGGGAATTTGATCTTTAAAAATTTCTCGTAAGTTAAAACAATTTATTAAACGAATTTAATGTAAAAGCTGAACGAAAGTATATTATTTTATTAAATATTTAAACGTGTTTTTTTAATATTCTTCTTTAAAATTAATGCATAATTAATTATATTAATTACAAGTATGAATATGGGTAATACAGTGATTAGAAATATACCATTAACAAAATTAGTTTGAAATGTTTATTATATTTTATTTTAATTACACTGTCTGTTTATTGATATTCTATACAGAAAAATCTTTAATGTAAAAAATCGCTTGCCTTCCGGTTCAGATAGGAAGTTCGTTGAGATTTAATACATGTTAAATCTCCTTAATCCGGCAACCTTGGTATCTTGGCATTGCCGGACTACAGAAATTAACCTATAAGACCTGTACAGAAACTCAACTACTCTATGGAATATATATGTGTATAATTCCATACACATATTCCGGTATTATTAAAGCTTCAGGTAGTAATATAACCATTAATACTTCCAAACAATATTCTTGTTGTTTCGTGTAATATAAAGCCTAAAACAAAAATATGTTTTTAGCTAGATTACGTTAGAAGTCAGTAGGGTTTTCATGCACTGCTGACCGTGAAGACCCTGCTGATCCTAATGACTCTGCACACTACTAAGTGAACAGTGTCTACAAGGTATGAAGAATCATTAGAGTCTCTATGCTCATCTGGTACGTATACATTAGAAAAAGAGGATTTTCTACGTTGGAATGACTTATTATTGACCCTTCTTCAACTACTGTTGCAATGTAATTTGCATTTGGTACTTTGTATTTCTCTTAATTTTCTTTGAAACAAACAAACAGACATAACACATCTACGAACTATCAACCTGTATTAAATACAGTACTGTACTGAATACAGAGGATTTCATTTGAAACAGTTTTTTCCCCTTTTCTTAGTAGAAACTACAATTTTTGAGCGATTAACCGACTTTCGAGCCACTCTATAATTAATCTACAAATAGATTTACGGATAAAGTTTGTACAGACATACGAATCAACGACTTTAGAAATCATCAATATCTAAAATTTATTATTATTTCTTATTACAGTTACTCGACAATGCAATAATTCATAGGAAATTTAGTCATTGCTAAATGACCAACGACTCTTTGGTTCATTTCTCTTCTTGACAGTATTGTGCTATACAAACATTGATACTGATATTGATAACAAAAGGCCGCTGAATTTCATAAGATTTAATTATTTAATTCTCCAAAAATTCGTGTCGACGTAGAAGAACTTACAGTAAAATAAAAAAATCTCACAGCTATTTTTTTGACTATAAAATTACAATTGGGAGTGAAATCCTTAGTGTAATCAATAATTAATAATCATATTTTATGGATTTTGCATCAATTCTCGTCATAATTTCAAGAGAAAAGTCAAATATATTGATTGAAAAAGTTGTCTATACATCTTTCAATAATCTATTTTTGTAATAAGTATTACAAACTTATTACTCTATAGATAAACATTTTTCTATGTAAAATATCAAAAATAAACAGGCCTTTACATTGATGATTATGTATGCAATTAATTCAATAATTCATATACATTATCTAATGAAGGACATACAATTGTTTCGTATATAAATCTACAGTACTTTATAAATATCCAATATTTTCATTTAATTATAGAAATTTTATATTTGCGAGAAAGAGAGAGAGAGAGAGAGAGAGAGAGAGAGAGATTTAAGTGTAGATTATTCAACACGTATTAAATTCTAATGCTCACAGTTTGATACATTAAATTGTATTTAACACAGTTAATTTAAGCGTTTTAAGGTAACTTAATTTCAAAAGTATTTAACGTTAAAGTATGTTGGTAGAATATTATAACATAAAATGCCTTCCTTATCATTTAATTAATCTTGTATATGTGTTGAATGAGTTATCTGTATCACGTATAATAAAGTAATTTGATGAGGCACAATTGGATATCGTTTCAATTTTCTAGGAAGAATTAGAAAATGTTCAAGTATAAATAATAAAACATTGTATACTGTATTTGCAGTAGTAATTTTCCTTATGTAGTAATTTACATATACATTATACAATGTTTCCTTTTTTTGTATCATACAAAAAGATTAAGTAAATTTAATTGATATTTTTGTCTTGCAGATTTTTATTTAAAAAAGGAAAGAGACTCGCTGAAAATTCAGTTTTAATGACACTAAATAACGACGATTACGTGTTGACAAAGATTGATTCATATCATAACTAGTCATAACTATCATCATTGAATCATTATAAAACTTGTTGATTATAGTTATGAGTTTATGTGTTCAGTTATATATATATATATAAATGTAAATATAATTTCTGCAATTGTATAGAGCAATTATGATAATGAGAAAGACAAATAAATCTGTGAATAGTTTCCTATTATTAATTTGTAAAGGACTACATTGTTTATTTTAATTACCTGATTAATAAACATTAAAAAATAACAAACAAAATGTTTACATACAAATAAAATGTTATATTAATTTATTATTGATCTAATTCCTTATATTTTGAATTTATAATCTGTTTATTTTACACTTATTATAAAGGATAACTTGCTCATTAATTTATTTAATATTTCTCCTTTGCCATTATAATAAATATTACATAATGGTAATTAATTATTACGCATAATCGGAATATTGTTTAGAATTTATTAATTATTATAAAATAGCAAAAAAATAGCTTAATTTTGAGGGCAGAGATGTTTTTTTTATAAAAATTGTAACTGCTAATAACGAGTAAAATCTTTATTAAGTCCGACACCACTCGAGATATGACACGTAATTCCCTCTATCTCCTCACCCCTTCGATCTATAACCACCAAAATTTAAGAGGATAAATCTCCCTAATACACAAACATTCCAGCAAAATTTCAGAAAATTTCGACAAAGGGTACGTGAGTTATTAAGCTTTAAAATAGGTGAATAAATATAAGGGAAAGAAGAAAAAACCCCAACTTTTTTCCTAATTCTTAAACTTGTTAAAAATTAGAATGATTTATATAAGATAAACTCAGTTTTATAAAATAAAATATATAAATATTTATATATTTGAATATTATGACGTAACATATAAGTTATTTATATACATTTCGTTCTTAATCTACATCATAATATAAATATTTCAATATTAGAGCCAAAATGCATTACTAGAAACATTTCGGTTCCAATATTGTTGTAAAAACCATAGAGAACGACCATCAAAAGGAAATTTTTTATGGCATTATCAGGCTATACATTTCGAGATACAGGATACGAAAATGTCAACACTTCCTCTTTCCCATAAAATCCGATATATTACATCACATTATAATAATTGAAATGAAAGAAGAATAAATCATTTTATAAAATTTTATAGCCCATTTGCAAGAATGTAATTGTTTGTACAATGTGTTTTGTGTGTGTCTGGGTGTGTTGCATGTGTGTATATATATATATATATGTATATATATGCACAGTATCAATTTATCAAGTATTGCATGTCTTCTGTATACATCTAAAAATACTGAGAAGAATAGCTTATTATTTATATCGATATATTAAAGTTTTCACTTTTGGCTTTATTCCAAAAGACAGCTGAATGTGACCTAAAATATTAGCATTTAATATATCTTTCTAACAAATAAAAAGGAAAATTGTTCATGATAAACAGCGACTCTACTCTATACGTTACATATTTAATTAATATAATCAATTATTTTTATATAATTACCGATGTTTTTCCCCCGTATCTCATGTTCTGTTTATCGACAAATCGTTCAGAATAATGTATTTTAACTGTTCTGTTTTCTGTAACGATGACATTTGCATTGAAATGTCCTCTCTCTCTCTCTCTCGTATGCCATAAAAACAAAATGGCGATTTCTTAAAAGCCTTCGTCGTCTATGACGTCAACTCATATTAAAACGTAATCAAATTTTAAAATTTATTCATATATAGTACTATTTTCTTATAGCCATACTTTCCCACTGTTATATAGGCCTATAACAACCCAGAAAGTAAAAAAAATTACAATTGAAATTATATAAAACTCATTGAAACAACGGTTAAGATTTTATCTCTTGAGGATCCACCAAAAAAAAAAAAAAAAGCTAAAAGCAACAACACGGTTATAAAAGTTCCTTGGACAATTATTCACCCTCAAAGTTTCCGCCACGTCATTTCCGGTTACAAGTCACGTGACGGTCATAATGGTACCATTTCGCGAGAGAGAAACTCACCGATAAGTAGATTCGTAATCAAAGTATTGATACATATAAAAGCGTATGACGTATATCGTTCATTCATTCAGACACTTCGATTATTAACTAAGCTAATAAGTAGTTTAGATTGATGCCCTTTCAGTTAATATTTTGAATTACTAATCATGATTAAACTATTAATATGAGTGGATGACAAGCAGCTTAGTCATGATTAGTAATCAAAATACCCCTAAAAATAGCTGATGTTCAATTCAGTAGCATGCCATGTATCATATCAGTTTGTCAGATGCTTTGATTACTAATATCATTAATAACTCGCTTGTCATCTGAATTCAGTTAAATGCTTTGGTTGCTAATCATGATTAAGTTGCCTGTCATAGAAGTATCCAATAACTCCATCTTGAATAATGTTTCGTGTTCTTTCAATGAGAGAATTCCACTTAGTAACGTATTTAAAAGTGAAAAATACTCGTAATTAATAGATTAAATTATGAAATATTTCACAAATTTTTAAACTTAATTATTTAATTTTCGTAACCCACAAGTAGCCAAGTAGGTAACATCACCGAACACGTGGAGTGTTACGCTTCTTCACGTTTGTAAAAACTTAATTAGGGGGCCAATTTCCCATAAAAGTCCTCCGGAAATCACGTTATTTTTTAAATGAAATGACGATTAAAAATTGCATCCCGGTATTATACAACAGTTAAATACATTTTTATACGAAAATTTCATGCTCTTAACACAGTACAACATCCTTTCTTTATAGAAAAAAAAAAAGGAATAAAAATATCAAAGTTTTTTTTCTTTTCCTGTTTCCAGAACAATACCAAGATTCGTAGATCTTACATTGAATTTATCCGGTTCCATATGGATGAAATTCAAGTAAATACAATGATGTTAAGGAAATGTTTACGACAGACAAACGTTTCTATAAATACGTTTCTTTCTCTGTGTTTTATACATAAGACATCAGACATAAAAGATTTTAACGAAAATTAGAATTTTTTTATTTATATGATAATCGGTTTTGACAAATAGTTTCGAAAGGAATATCTCTACCAATTTTTTCAATTCGTATCGACATAAATTATTACGATTTTTATGCACCATGTCTTGCATACTTCATAAGAAACTTCATATATTCATAAGGACTTCAATACTAACTTACGTTTTCTATAGCACGTTCGATTATATTTGTATAAAACGAACACAATGTCTTCGTCACAATACCGGGCTTCAATTTTTTAAACACATTTAAATTTAAAAATAAAAATGACGCGACTTCCGGTCCAAATTCGAATTTCTTACATAGTTAATTGGGGTCTCGTCCCCTAACTTTCCAAATCTAGTCTCGATTTTCATCTGTTCTCGAGATTAATAAAGAACGACGGACAGACAGACGAATTTAGAGAGAGAGAGAGAGAGAGTTAAAGTTACTTATATAATTACAATAGAAGGTTATTTATGGCATCGTAAATTAAGATGTTGGATTAATTGTATAATATTTATACATTAAACACAGCACATCCTGTATAGCGTGAATTATACAGTTTATTTTTTATTAAATAATATTCTAAGAAAATTCACCACATAAATTATTCTACTTTCCCCTGTTCTGTTATACGTAATAACAGGGGGAAAGTATCGCGATCATTAAAAAAAATGACCCCCCTTCTCCCAAAACTTTTACAATTTTGGACTCGGTGTGCCTTGAAAAGTCCATAAATGCAATAAAACCCGGGTGTTTTCTCCTGTATGTATAGATTTTTTTAGTGTTTGTGTGTATGTGGGGAGGGGGCGATTTTATTCACCAAATTTAAAGCTTAATAACTCCCGTGTCTTTTGTCGAAAATTTCTGAAATTTTGCAGAGAGGTTCGTGTATGAGATGTATTAACGCTACTAAATTTTAGTGGTTAAAGGTCAAGGGGGTGGAGAGATAGACAAGGTCATGTGTCATATCTCGAGTAGAGTCGGACTTTACACTCTTGATTAGTATTTACAAATTTTTTTAAGAAATAAAATTCATCTCTACTCTCAAAATTAAGTTTTTAACCGTTTTATAATAATTAATANAATCTATGAAACTTCTCCAACTTGTTCGAGTCATTAGAAAAAAATCTAGAACATTGTTACTGGACTTTATTTTTATTCCTAATAATTGCTATCATCACCTTTAAGTTTTCAGATAGGTTCGCGAGATATTAAGAGAATGGGCCATATCTCCCGAACCAATAATTCGATTTTCCTGAAAATTGCTAGAAAATTTCCTTCCTAATACACAAACCACCCTGCAAAATTTCAAAAATTTTTGACAAAAGGCGCAATAGTTATTAAGCTTTAAATTGGGGGAACAAAATCATGCCTCTCATACACGCACACACATTAATCTCCATACATACAGGAAAAAATCCCTAATTTTTTAAAAATTTCCTTTTGTTTCAATTTCTCCGAGTCCAGAAGTGTAAAAATCTTTGGGAAAGGGTCAATTTTTTTCGACATAATTTCCCTCTGTTTTATAACAACAGGGAAAATGATAACTGCATATCATCCTACTCCTTGGTATAAACAAGATGATAAACTAGATAATAAAAAAGACTCCGGAATGAACTTTATTATTAAATTTCTTTAATTCCTACGATAGCGATGCAATATTAATTATCTTATCGACGTGTTTCGATTAACACCATTTAAACAATAACAATACAGTTTTGAAAGGTAAATTATTATTATTATTATATAATCGATTTTTTTTATTTTTGTTGGTCACAAAGTAATTTTTATTCAGTTTACAATTAGAATATTTCATGCAATTTAGAGAGAAAGAAAGAAATTTTTAACTGGGGAAAACAGTTAGATTTATATCCTACTTAGCATAATGGAACATTCGCCACTACCCTATCATCTAGAATTCAGTAATAACCCCCCCAAAAAAGGCTCGGTCGTAATCGATCGTAAACTTTCCAAGTAATATCTTTCAATATAACTTTACTAAAATTTAGGATTGAATTTTTTAACATTTTAATGCATGTAAATAACTATATTAAAAAAAATCGTCTCTACTATTCTGCAGAAAGTAAGTTACATTAAATTGGTGCTTGGAACTCTATCGATGTTTTAAATATTAAAATATATATATAATGTAATATTTTGGATATATATATAATTTAAAACATCCCTTTCCTTTAAAAAAATATATAAATAGCTTTTTTTTTTTAAATTATAGAATGAGCTTTTTGGACAAGAAATTGACAATACAATTTCTGCTGAGGAATCTGGAATTTAATCCGCGCTGATCTCTACTGTACGGTTACAAATTGTTTGTTTTATAATTATTTTTTAAAATTAACGTTTGGCAATTTGTATATATAGTATTTATACACTGAGTTGTCTATTTTCAGGCTTATATTCTTCTATAATGTAGGTCATAGTTGTGTATAATCGGCAATAAGTTAGGCCTGAATTCCATTATGCTACATCTAATTACTTCAGTGAATAAGAAATAGGAAATAGGAATAGGAATAGGAAAAAAAAAATCTGTCACGCTCTACACGTTGCAGTTTGTTCGTTCTAAATTTCCATAGAAGTAGAATGTTCATATTTTTTCCCCTCTATTTTAAAACAAAATGGAGCATTTTTAAAGAATACGCGCCTTTAATTCGCTTGCAAAAAATCAACAAAAATAAACTTGGATGTTGAAACCATTAGGAAAC
This sequence comes from Centruroides sculpturatus, assembly GCF_000671375.1. Classification (NCBI taxonomy): domain Eukaryota; kingdom Metazoa; phylum Arthropoda; class Arachnida; order Scorpiones; family Buthidae; genus Centruroides; species Centruroides sculpturatus. Next base: position 183,906 of record NW_019384702.1, on the reverse strand, counting down.
TTTTACTGTGAACGTAGCGGGCGTTTTAGTACCAATAATTTAAAAATTTTCTTATTGCATCTCATAAATTAATGATGCTCCATTGCGTGCGTTGAGGCGAAATTATCAATATTTCATAAAGCATCCATTATAAAAATGATCATTAAAGATTACTTTATTTCTATAAATATTACTGAAACTATTTTTGGTATTTCTTTCCTATTTTATAAGAGGATATTAATCATTTAAAGAATAAATTTAGCGCTAAGAATCGCAGCGCGGCGTCGCGTCGAGCGACGCGAACGTTGCAAAATAATAAGAATTGTATGAATACTGAAGTTTGTCACATTTTTACCCCTGAAATTTCTTTAAGAAAATTAACTTTACGAAGCTTAAATCTTATGAATTTATTTAAAATATCGCGAAAATTGATTGTTGCTGGACTTTCCTGGCATTCCATATATATTTTCGTCTCTAAGAAACGTGTAAAAAAATTCGTTGAATTTCCCGGGTTTTCTTTACGTCTATAACTAATACCTAAATAGGGGCCAGTTTCTCATAAAATAACCCCGGGAGGTAGAGTCGCCCACGTATCGAGTAGGCATATACGAATAAACAAATATGGCCTCATCCCTTTAATATCTCCCGAACCAATGGCCCGATTTTCGTGAAAATTTGTAAGAACATTTTCCCCTAAAATAGAAACCTCCCTAAAAAATTTCAGAAAATTTCGACAAGAAGAACAGGAGTAATGAAGCTTCAAATTGGGAAAACTAAATCGTGCCCCGCACGTACATACAGAAAAATATCCCAACTTTTTTGCATTTCTAGACGTTTCAATACTTCTTTTCTGTTATATAACACCGGAAAAGTAAAATACAAGCAATTGTCCTATGATTTAATAAGCTAGATCTATAACGGTGCATTTAAATTTGCTGCACACTTAAATCCATACAAATTATCTCGAAAATTGTAACTGAAATAGAGCCATTTAGTGTATAAAAAAAGAAGTGACTACGAGAATGTTTAATAAGCATAATAAATTTGCAAGAAAGAAGAATAAAAGAGGAAAAAGAAAGAAAAAAAAAAAGCCAGAATTATTTTCTCAATGATCTCCATTATCCAATCGATAGCTATTTTTATATCCCTTAGCACACTAAATCTAGCATTTTCTTCACGCTCCACGAATTTCTTCACGCTCACGTATATAGATAAGGGTGTAACCAAAGTATTTTCAGAAAGTATAATTTTCTTTAGAAATTTTTATCATGATGATGATAATAAAAGGGAGGAGGGAGAGAAGAAAAAAAATCTTTAAATAGTTTCCATTTCATTGATCATTTTTGTTTGGGCGTTGTCTTCGCTTTTATCTCATTAACCGAAGAATTAAATATCTAAAAATTGTACAGAAAAAAAAAACTGTATTTATTATATTCGGAGATACAAATATAGATAATTCTTTCCAACTAAATTAGAGAGAATCAATCGTGTAATGAATTAATAATGATAATGATCATCTACCTCTTCAATTATTCATGCAAACTACTTGAGTGGGTATTTTTAGAAAGGTAGTAAAAAAACTTTGTTATTTTTTATTATTATTATTATTATATTTCCCCCTTATTTTAACTGTTTCGTATGGTAAAATATGGTTGGCTGATCACTGACAAGTGATAAAAATAAAAGAAGTTATATCAACTTCTTTATTGAGTCGTAGATGATGCTTTTAAGTATGCTCTTATGTTTAAATTTATTTGTAAATTATGTATAATAGTTTAATGTCGTACTATACACACGTGTCCATAATTTAATACATGAATATAGAGAACTGTAGGCGAATAATCGATGTCTAACGCAACAACTTGTAGGATTTGACAAATCAAAGCCATAAAAGTCTTTAGTGAGAAAGATACATACAGTTGTTGAAAGTAGGGGAGAGAAGGGAGGGAAAGTGCTTACCAATACCCAGGCAGACAGACNCGAGAGAGAGAGAGAGAGAGAGAGAGAGAGATTTAAGTGTAGATTATTCAACACGTATTAAATTCTAATGCTCACAGTTTGATACATTAAATTGTATTTAACACAGTTAATTTAAGCATTTTAAGGTAACTTAATTTCAAAAGTATTTAACGTTAAAGTATGTTGGTAGAATATTATAACATAAAATGCCTTCCTTATCATTTAATTAATCTTGTATATGTGTTGAATGAGTTATCTGTATCACGTATAATAAAGTAATTTGATGAGGCACAATTGGATATCGTTTCAATTTTCTAGGAAGAATTAGAAAATGTTCAAGTATAAATAATAAAACATTGTATACTGTATTTGCAGTAGTAATTTTCCTTATGTAGTAATTTACATATACATTATACAATGTTTCCTTTTTTTGTATCATACAAAAAGATTAAGTAAATTTAATTGATATTTTTGTCTTGCAGATTTTTATTTAAAAAAGGAAAGAGACTCGCTGAAAATTCAGTTTTAATGACACTAAATAACGACGATTACGTGTTGACAAAGATTGATTCATATCATAACTAGTCATAACTATCATCATTGAATCATTATAAAACTTGTTGATTATAGTTATGAGTTTATGTGTTCAGTTATATATATATATATAAATGTAAATATAATTTCTGCAATTGTATAGAGCAATTATGATAATGAGAAAGACAAATAAATCTGTGAATAGTTTCCTATTATTAATTTGTAAAGGACTACATTGTTTATTTTAATTACCTGATTAATAAACATTAAAAAATAACAAACAAAATGTTTACATACAAATAAAATGTTATATTAATTTATTATTGATCTAATTCCTTATATTTTGAATTTATAATCTGTTTATTTTACACTTATTATAAAGGATAACTTGCTCATTAATTTATTTAATATTTCTCCTTTGCCATTATAATAAATATTACATAATGGTAATTAATTATTACGCATAATCGGAATATTGTTTAGAATTTATTAATTATTATAAAATAGCAAAAAAATAGCTTAATTTTGAGGGCAGAGATGTTTTTTTTATAAAAATTGTAACTGCTAATAACGAGTAAAATCTTTATTAAGTCCGACACCACTCGAGATATGACACGTAATTCCCTCTATCTCCTCACCCCTTCGATCTATAACCACCAAAATTTAAGAGGATAAATCTCCCTAATACACAAACATTCCAGCAAAATTTCAGAAAATTTCGACAAAGGGTACGTGAGTTATTAAGCTTTAAAATAGGTGAATAAATATAAGGGAAAGAAGAAAAAACCCCAACTTTTTTCCTAATTCTTAAACTTGTTAAAAATTAGAATGATTTATATAAGATAAACTCAGTTTTATAAAATAAAATATATAAATATTTATATATTTGAATATTATGACGTAACATATAAGTTATTTATATACATTTCGTTCTTAATCTACATCATAATATAAATATTTCAATATTAGAGCCAAAATGCATTACTAGAAACATTTCGGTTCCAATATTGTTGTAAAAACCATAGAGAACGACCATCAAAAGGAAATTTTTTATGGCATTATCAGGCTATACATTTCGAGATACAGGATACGAAAATGTCAACACTTCCTCTTTCCCATAAAATCCGATATATTACATCACATTATAATAATTGAAATGAAAGAAGAATAAATCATTTTATAAAATTTTATAGCCCATTTGCAAGAATGTAATTGTTTGTACAATGTGTTTTGTGTGTGTCTGGGTGTGTTGCATGTGTGTATATATATATATATATATGCACAGTATCAATTTATCAAGTATTGCATGTCTTCTGTATACATCTAAAAATACTGAGAAGAATAGCTTATTATTTATATCGATATATTAAAGTTTTCACTTTTGGCTTTATTCCAAAAGACAGCTGAATGTGACCTAAAATATTAGCATTTAATATATCTTTCTAACAAATAAAAAGGAAAATTGTTCATGATAAACAGCGACTCTACTCTATACGTTACATATTTAATTAATATAATCAATTATTTTTATATAATTACCGATGTTTTTCCCCCGTATCTCATGTTCTGTTTATCGACAAATCGTTCAGAATAATGTATTTTAACTGTTCTGTTTTCTGTAACGATGACATTTGCATTGAAATGTCCTCTCTCTCTCTCTCTCGTATGCCATAAAAACAAAATGGCGATTTCTTAAAAGCCTTCGTCGTCTATGACGTCAACTCATATTAAAACGTAATCAAATTTTAAAATTTATTCATATATAGTACTATTTTCTTATAGCCATACTTTCCCACTGTTATATAGGCCTATAACAACCCAGAAAGTAAAAAAAATTACAATTGAAATTATATAAAACTCATTGAAACAACGGTTAAGATTTTATCTCTTGAGGATCCACCAAAAAAAAAAAAAAAAGCTAAAAGCAACAACACGGTTATAAAAGTTCCTTGGACAATTATTCACCCTCAAAGTTTCCGCCACGTCATTTCCGGTTACAAGTCACGTGACGGTCATAATGGTACCATTTCGCGAGAGAGAAACTCACCGATAAGTAGATTCGTAATCAAAGTATTGATACATATAAAAGCGTATGACGTATATCGTTCATTCATTCAGACACTTCGATTATTAACTAAGCTAATAAGTAGTTTAGATTGATGCCCTTTCAGTTAATATTTTGAATTACTAATCATGATTAAACTATTAATATGAGTGGATGACAAGCAGCTTAGTCATGATTAGTAATCAAAATACCCCTAAAAATAGCTGATGTTCAATTCAGTAGCATGCCATGTATCATATCAGTTTGTCAGATGCTTTGATTACTAATATCATTAATAACTCGCTTGTCATCTGAATTCAGTTAAATGCTTTGGTTGCTAATCATGATTAAGTTGCCTGTCATAGAAGTATCCAATAACTCCATCTTGAATAATGTTTCGTGTTCTTTCAATGAGAGAATTCCACTTAGTAACGTATTTAAAAGTGAAAAATACTCGTAATTAATAGATTAAATTATGAAATATTTCACAAATTTTTAAACTTAATTATTTAATTTTCGTAACCCACAAGTAGCCAAGTAGGTAACATCACCGAACACGTGGAGTGTTACGCTTCTTCACGTTTGTAAAAACTTAATTAGGGAGCCAATTTCCCATAAAAGTCCTCCGGAAATCACGTTATTTTTTAAATGAAATGACGATTAAAAATTGCATCCCGGTATTATACAACAGTTAAATACATTTTTATACGAAAATTTCATGCTCTTAACACAGTACAACATCCTTTCTTTATAGAAAAAAAAAAAGGAATAAAAATATCAAAGTTTTTTTTCTTTTCCTGTTTCCAGAACAATACCAAGATTCGTAGATCTTACATTGAATTTATCCGGTTCCATATGGATGAAATTCAAGTAAATACAATGATGTTAAGGAAATGTTTACGACAGACAAACGTTTCTATAAATACGTTTCTTTCTCTGTGTTTTATACATAAGACATCAGACATAAAAGATTTTAACGAAAATTAGAATTTTTTTATTTATATGATAATCGGTTTTGACAAATAGTTTCGAAAGGAATATCTCTACCGATTTTTTCAATTCGTATCGACATAAATTATTACGATTTTTATGCACCATGTCTTGCATACTTCATAAGAAACTTCATATATTCATAAGGACTTCAATACTAACTTACGTTTTCTATAGCACGTTCGATTATATTTGTATAAAACGAACACAATGTCTTCGTCACAATACCGGGCTTCAATTTTTTAAACACATTTAAATTTAAAAATAAAAATGACGCGACTTCCGGTCCAAATTCGAATTTCTTACATAGTTAATTGGGGTCTCGTCCCCTAACTTTCCAAATCTAGTCTCGATTTTCATCTGTTCTCGAGATTAATAAAGAACGACGGACAGACAGACGAATTTAGAGAGAGAGAGAGAGAGAGTTAAAGTTACTTATATAATTACAATAGAAGGTTATTTATGGCATCGTAAATTAAGATGTTGGATTAATTGTATAATATTTATACATTAAACACAGCACATCCTGTATAGCGTGAATTATACAGTTTATTTTTTATTAAATAATATTCTAAGAAAATTCACCACATAAATTATTCTACTTTCCCCTGTTCTGTTATACGTAATAACAGGGGGAAAGTATCGCGATCATTAAAAAAAATGACCCCCCTTCTCCCAAAACTTTTACAATTTTGGACTCGGTGTGCCTTGAAAAGTCCATAAATGCAATAAAACCCGGGTGTTTTCTCCTGTATGTATAGATTTTTTTAGTGTTTGTGTGTATGTGGGGAGGGGGCGATTTTATTCACCAAATTTAAAGCTTAATAACTCCCGTGTCTTTTGTCGAAAATTTCTGAAATTTTGCAGAGAGGTTCGTGTATGAGATGTATTAACGCTACTAAATTTTAGTGGTTAAAGGTCAAGGGGGTGGAGAGATAGACAAGGTCATGTGTCATATCTCGAGTAGAGTCGGACTTTACACTCTTGATTAGTATTTACAAATTTTTTTTAAGAAATAAAATTCATCTCTACTCTCAAAATTAAGTTTTTAACCGTTTTATAATAATTAATAATATAAAAAGTATTTATTTATTTATTTATTTTTTAAAATGACAGATGGCACCACACACGATTTTAAGTTGTTTTGCTGGGAAAGTTATGCAACTCGTTTGCTGGATTTATGTAATTTTTTTGAAGTTACTTTTAAATAAATTTATAACTAAATATAAAACTTAATTAATTTACACTTAAATTATATTTATTAATTTAAATATTCTCAAGACAGTCAAAATTCTAAAAAGTTTACTATTTACATTAATTAGTAATTAATAACGTTAATTGAGAATTCTAAAGCATTGAAGAAATCCTGTGATTTATTAATGAATAGCTTATTTAAGTTTCTTTAAATTTATTTGAATGATTAATTAATTCTTAATTCTTATTTAATCACTTTGCAATTGAAAGTAATTTTTTTTTATATAGGTCTATATATAAATGTAAGATTATCTTTGAGTAATATTTAAATCTTTTACTAATTTGACATGTAAACTAACTTTTTAATTTAATCTTCTTCGAACAAATACGAATAAGTCTAAATTTATTTATAATTAAATCAAATTTAGTGTATAATATTATGAAAATTTTAAGGTCATTTTGAATTTCCAGTTGTTATGTAACAGGGAAAGTATAGTTAACGGTTAAAAAATTAACCCCCTCCCCCAAAATTTTTGCATTTTTGGATTGGGGATTGAGAAATTTAAAAAACTGGGGGTTCTGTATGTATTGATGTTAATGTGTACGTGTGGGGCACGATTTTTTGTTCATTCAATTTGAAGCTTAATAACTCACGTGCCCGTTGTCCAAAATTTCTGAAATTTCGTACGAAGATTCGTATATTAGTCTTAAATATTTGTAGAAATTTTCAGGAAAATCGGACAATTAGTTCGAGAGATATGACCCCATTCCTTTAATATCTCCCCAATCAATCTGAAGATATAAAGATAAAATTAGCAATTAATAAGGATGAAAACACATAGAATGACGGGAAACATCAGCAATAAAGTTGCCAGCTTTTTTTACTTATCGCTTTACTTATGTAAACAACATTCTTTTTGATAGATTTAAGGAACTAACATTCAAAATTAACTTAAAATATCTTAATTCATAACGCAAATTTATAATATGAACGATATTTTTTAATCTTTTCAGATTAAAAAAATTTACTATATTTACTCGGAATTATTAATTTTTCTTCTACCAATAAGATTTACCATTAATTATGGCAAGTATCCAACTTCTTCAATCGAAATCCTTGTTTAGATCTAAAGTTATGAATGATCTTAGTTGATTTTATTTTAGTAATTATTTAAAAAAAATAAAAAAATAAAATAGAACCTTCAAGAAGCATTACAAACGACCGATAATCTAATCCAATCCACTGCACTATTTTAACAATATAAATTCCATTTATTGTTTGGTGCATTCGCTGTATCAATACAAAAGTAGCCAATTTTATATGGTTCACGTATTTTCCACTATATCTATTGCTGAGCTGCAAAAAAATTTAAATTACATTGATCCCTTTATTCTATAAAGAAAGAAAAATTGTATTTTAGATAGATGCTGGGAGAATTTAAAATATTTCAAAGCATATTTTGCATCAGAAGACTTACATTTCTGTACAGTTATCATTATTGTGTTATTATATAGAATTTCTATACTAAAAATTCTCTATAATTAAGCTTTTTAAATAGGCTAAATAATATGTTAAATCTTTTAAAATTCATTTTTATAAGGATTAAATTACATTCAGTTAATTTTCAATTACGTAAAATTGAAATTCTATAGGTTAATTACATGCTTATAAGGAAAACAAAAAAATTTATCAAGTTTTACTTGATTTACGAAGGTTTTCGATATACAAATGAACGATCTGAGCTTTAGTTAATAGGATTTTTAATAATATTAGTTTAAAGATTCGAATATCTTCTGTAAAGTTCAGATAATTTGTCCTGAAAGCATTACTAATTAAGTTAAAAATTTCACTAAAGTTCTGTTTAAAGAGTACCATTCCTCCCTTAAGCTTTGTTTTACTAAAATTACAACGAATTCAAATCGATAATTCTTTTGTATAATGCTTGTCTAGGTTAAGAATTTTCTGTAGAATATAATTTTATATTCATTCTATGAAAATCAGGAATATAAATATTTACTCACTGCAATGTTACAGACATACATAAACTGCTATAAAATAAACATATAAAAGCATTTAATGTATACGAAGCATTTAAATTCTCGAAAAATACGAAATATTTTAGCATACGAAATGTTTTTTTTACTGTTAATTTTATAGATTTTAAGTGCTCAATAATCATCTTTTGCAGTTTCTTTTACAGTAATTCATTAGTTAGTTCATACAAACGGACGAGCTAACTGTAAAGATAGTGCTTACCCGGAAAACATTAAAACACCGCAATATTCGTAAAAAAAAAGAAAAAAACGGAATTCAGAACGTAAATAAACAAGATTAGAGCCATAAAATAATAATAATAGAGAGATAATTATTGATTTAATGGCCGTTCTCGTCATATTGATATAGAGAAAATTTCATTAATAACATAGACCTTGACAGTAGGGAATATTTCATAGCCATCTTAACACCTACATGCATTCCACTCTCCCTTTCTCGATTGTTAAATTAAATGAATAGCATTGAACCAAAAGGAAATTTAGCAAAATCTCTACTACTGAATCAATGTTAACTCGTGCGTGTTTTAAGAAAATTAAAGAAAATACAGGGAAAAAAAAACAAAATGTCTTCCTCCTCCTCCTCCTCCTCCTGTTAAATTTTTTACTCCATAATTCTTTAAAGTTTCTTATGATAATTTTTAAAAAATAATGTACATTATTTATTCTTTTATCCACATAAATTACTTTATAATTACTCGAATTTTTAAAATCAATTTTTTTAATTTAAATAAATAAATATCTTCTCTCGATTTTAGTGCATCTAACTCCGTTCTAACGAGATTAAGGACGAACGAACGGACAGACACACGACACGTCTGCAATTTAAAAATCGAAACATTTATTGATGCTTTAAAAATCATTTTCGTATAACATTTAACATTATTTTTATGTTTTAAACTTAAAAATATGCAGTAAAATTCTCCACGTTTAAGTATTGATACGTTCGTTATACCCTTATTACAGTATGGATTTTTTAATGTATACGACTTTACATTTTAATTAAAACCAGTAGAAGACAGTAAAATGAAAGCATTACATTCTTTTAAATGTATTTTTAATGTAGTCAAACTTAAATTTTATTGCAAATTGATCGATCATTTTACACGACAATCGAACAAGAAGAACACGTCGTAATTCGCTTCGATTACTCTCCTTAAAACTGAAATTTTTCTAAATATTTACAGCCTAATTAAAATTGGATTGTAAAATATTATAAATTCCTAAAATCGTCCGTCTAACTGTCTGTCCGTCTGCCTTTCATTAATCTCGAGAAAGGAGTTAGATAGATGAAAATCGAGACCAGATCGGAGTATGAAACTCCGATTAACTATATAAGAATATCCGGTACGTTCCGGAAATGACGTTATTTCGTTCCCATTTTATATTACATTCGTTAAAATTTGTAATTTTCAATTTTACTCGCGACTGTACGCATTAATTTTACTTAATATTAAATTTTTCATTACTCGTATGTAAACACGAATTAATATTTGCATTGTGTCCAATTGAAATTTACGAATTTTTAACCAACGTAACACGTAAATATTTATCTTTCCAGGCAAATCAATTGATAAATTTAACGCACGAAATGATAAATGAAAATTTTTCAAAGTTAAAATTTCGCCTTCTTTATAATGAAAATTCCTTTCTATCGATTATTATAAATGATTTAGATTTATGCGAAATTCCAATTTATATATTTTAAAAAATAAATAAATAAATAAAAATTTAATTAAAATTGAAGGGAAAAAAAAATAAAATAAAATTCATAATTAAATCGATAAAGATTTTTAATTTTTTAAATATTCGATTGATTCATTTACGTATCTCGCATGATATTTATTTGTCAGAAAATTAATTTTGTGTTTAATCAAACGTCTACGATGAAGATATGGAATGTAGCGAGTTCAATAGCCTGGAATTTTTATTATATGAGCTCTGAATCAATTTTCCTTGCAACGGAAATGACGAGAGGAGTCAGGAATAAAAAAAAATTGAGAAATGATTGCGATAATTCGATTCTAAAAACGAATATATATTCCAGTTTATTAAATAGACGTCTTTCTAGGTAATGAATAACCCGTCTACAACGGTAAAAGATATTCGAGTTCCGGCTCACACAAGTTTTTTCGTGTGACTAATAAGAATATACTTCAAATATAATAATAAAAGAGTAAAATTTAATTATATTTTATTATTTTGTGCTTAATTATGATCAGGAAAAGTGGTGTAAACACTTCCTACAATGAGAGGGTGGAAAAAAAAAATCATATCACACATCCTTTGGTGTCTCCAGATAGACTGGCGCCCTTTTGCTCAACTTTAAGACATTAAATCTTGTTGATCAACTATTCAAAATCAAGCAAATAATATAGAAAATTATGCAAATTTAATCGAATTAATCGTAATTAAATATTGCTCAGAATTATAATATATATATTTTTTAATTGTCTTATCGTTTAAGATTCATTCATAATGTCATTTTTTCTTTTTTTTATGAAGTTTTACTGTAGAGGAGTATACAGAATGGCTTCAAAATATGAGCGAAAACTTCGGTGGTGATTCCTGCCAACACAAGTGTTCCTATAAACTGTATGTCCGGAAATGCATACTTAACAGTTAACACACAATAAGGAGACATTCACATGTGTTCTAGAACAACGTGTGAATGCCTCCTGTAATGCTGTTTGGATACAATTGAAAGGGTTTATAAAATGGCGCGTGTCAAATTTGAATTAGGAAGCTCCATGTACGGAGTGTTAACTTCAGACGTTTTTCTTAGAGGGAATTTTTTGAGGGGAATGTTTTGGTTTGGGGTACCCTGTTGGTGGGGCCATCAGGCAATTGCCTTTTTTGCACACGGGATAATTCGCCACTTGGTTCGTGTTTACATAGAAATCCACGAAGGCCGAAAGCTCGATTAAATTTATGAATTTTAGCGAATTTATTACCTCAAACGAAACAAAATCACTAAAATTAACTTCTGATATAATAAATTCTACTAAATAAATATTGGCACAATAATAACATTATTATTTTTTCAGCATTAATGCATTATTTCTCTATGGAGTAACTAAGATTTTGCTCTGGAGGGTGATCTGAGAGGATGATGTAAAGAGTACGATCAGAATAAAGAAGAATTAAGCGTACCACAAAGTACTGTTTGTTTATAAATAACTTTTTTATTATTATTTTAAAATTATTTATTCATTTTTTATAAATTTTTCAGCTTGAATTTTATTCCTAAAGCCTCTGAGGATCCTATAGTTAAAGGCAATAAAAGTGAGCCATTGACAACACCAAATATACAATCTTTCTTCCAAAAAATCATTTTAATTTCAAAAATTAATAGTCAAAGTTTTGTTTTTCTTCCAAAAAACGACTGTTAATAAAGTAGAATATGCATAAATCACCTACCATAATTTATTTGTTAGACTGTACCAAACTTAATTCTTAGCTACGAATGCAATGAGCAATAATAATGAAATTTAATGAGAATAACGTACTTTACATGCAAATATATTCAAAAACTATAATTTATTGGTCGTAAAGTACGTTAAAAATTAAGATTTGGAACGAATGAATTACGTAATAGAGAAATTAACCAATCAGACATAGATTCCGTTCAAACCAACCAATCAGCGAAGAGAATTTGCTCTACTTTTTTTTGGTTTATTTTTCACATAATTTAACATAAATAATAATATATATTAATTAAAATTAAATAAAANTTGGAACGAATGAATTACGTAATAGAGAAATTAACCAATCAGACATAGATTCCGTTCAAACCAACCAATCAGCGAAGAGAATTTGCTCTACTTTTTTTTGGTTTATTTTTCACATAATTTAACATAAATAATAATATATATTAATTAAAATTAAATAAAAAATTAAACGGCAAACAAAATTCTCGTCATCATTTTTTTCTTTCATTCCTTTTTTATGAATTAAAGAACAAACAAAAGTTCCCCCTCCTCCTCCTCCTCCTCCTTTTTTTCTTTTTTGCTTTCCTTTCCCTCTTTGCATATGCATCATTAATCTATAATTAAGTTCCGAGAGTGTGCTTAATGGGGTTATAGCATTTCATTCGGTAAATTACGAGCAAATGTAGCAGAAAATAATGTTTTAACGGATTACTGTCAATTTGAATTTTTGAATAAAAGCAAATTGGACGACGACGACGATGACGTCGTTGTTATCTTCTATGTCGAACACACAGATTTTTCACTATTAAAAAAGTACAAATACTCATGAAATTTTAATTATTTGCCATTAAATAAAATAATATTTCGAGTATTATTAGACATCAATTTTATTTATTTATTTTCGAAAATTTTATTATTTTATTAAGATTATAGACGTCATTAAATTATTAAAATCGATATAAAATTTTAATTTATTTGATTTATTTTTTAAAAGTTATATTTAAATTAACAATTTATACACTTGTTGGGATGCAATTTTTAAATTTCAGACGTATAGATTTCCACTGACGCCTGTCTGTCCGTTCGTACGTCTCGAGAACGGAGTTATATAGATGAAAACCGAGACCAGATATGAAAAGCTTAGAGGCAGAAAGTCCCGATTAACTATTTATGAAATTCCGGCATGGACCGAGAGTCACGTGATTCTTTTAATGACTGAATCCCTACAAACTCTTCATTCATTCTAGAGATATATTTTAGAAATTCGTTCTAGAATAAATCCCTAGAATGTGAGATTTGTTCGTTTATTCTACAATATATAAAATAAATCTGTAATGAATAAAGAGATTCTAGAAAATCATTCTAGAATAAATCCCTAGAATCTGTAACAAATGAAGAGATTCTAGAGAATCATTCTAGAATGAATCCCTAGAATGTGAGATTTATTTGTTTATTCTACAATATATAAAATAAATCTGTAACGAATGAAGAGATTCTAGAGAATCATTCTAGAATTAATCTCTAGAATATATTCATTCATTCTAGAATCTGAAATTTCTTCATCTATTCCACAGAATTTTAAAATTTCATTCCAGAGATTTATTTGAGAAGTTCATTGCAGTCATCCTAGACATTTCTAGAAAGAAAGAATTAAGAAAATCTGTTAGAATCAATGAGAAATTTCTGAATTTTTCGAATCGATATAAAGTAGCAATATATATATTCGATAAATAGATTTTTCTATTAATCGATTTTAAGAAAAAAAAAAAGAAAACTTTCGAAGATTAATCTTTATATATATATATGTAGAAATTGTTACAAATTAATCAAAAAGAATAGGAAAACATGAACATGAACATGGGAATCAACTGCCAAATATCTCTGTTACGTTCTATATTCTGACAGCTGTTTATCGCGCTGTTAAAAATATACAAATTTAACATTTTTTCCATCTATATAGCACAACGAATTGTTGGAATTACTTTTGTATCACTTTAATAATTTTATGCAAGTTATTGATGGTCATATAACACGCGACGCGACGCGATCTTGCGTCGCGTACGTAATCGCTTAATTATATTCACCTGCGACAATGCGTGTTGTTGAATTTAATTGTAAATAAACAGATAGAATATTAAGAAGAAGAAATATGATTTAATTCTTATTTTTAGAAGAATGCTCGAGGTTATTTCGCGTAACGGCATCTCTAATTGAGCGACGCGTTGGCGCAAGCGACAATGCGAAAAAGATTCATTTTTAGGAAGTTAGTATTAGGATGATGTTTAGTGTTAAGAGACATTGCATTGAGTAATATCAATAACGCGACATAACATCGGATAACTATCAAAGAGTATTATTAGGAATTTAGCAAAAAATAATATGAAATACCTTTCTAGATTCGCGTCGCGTTATGGATTGCGATGCGACGCGAATCTTACGAAAAAAAGAAGAATACAATTAAACCGGAGTAAAAAATACAGAAACAATTTTAATTTCTAATTAATAAATAATTTTTACTAGCTAATTAAAAACAAATAAATTTAATTCTATAAAATGTCAGTAGAATTTTCCATATAATTATCATTACAATAATAATTATTATTAATAACTAAAATATCTTTACAAAATATTTCATTAATGACTTAATTAATGTTATAAAATTAAATAAAGAATTTTATTATTATTATTATTTTAATGATATTAAAATAAATTTAATTTCTTTGAAAGTCTCGTTATATAGGCCTATCGACCAATACTTCGAGTGGGTTTTGTCATTATAAAAGTATCATGTTAATGTTAAAAAAAGAATTTTATTTTTTATTCCTTTCGTGTCTTGTCTGTTGTTATCCTATACAAAGCTTCTTTTGTCACGTGACCGACTTTTCTTACTGCTGCAAAGTGATGTCAGTTGTCGCTTATCCTCCATCCTATAGAAGATGTGATAAATGTCGCGTGTGTAAAAGGTTTTGCTACAAGGAAACGAAGTTGGCTACATCCCTACCTTCATTTCGTCCAAAGAAATCAACAATAAACTCGGGTTAACTTGGTTAAATCCCATAGAACAGAGGAATTTTTTTTAATATATAGAAATGTATAATTTTATTTTAGTAATTTCGTATGATATAAAGTCTTATTTTAATACAGTAATAAGACTTTACATCATACGAAATTACTAAACTCAGTCGTACTAAACTCAGTCGTAAGCATAAATTATTAATTTTTTTTTCAGGAATAATTATAAACCAATAGCAAATTCATAATTAACAACGTCTCTACTCTGATGTATACAAGTAATATAATTTGTTAAAGAAGTGAATAATAATAAAATAGGAGTGAATTTAGAAAGAAATTTCTATAAATTAACCCAAAACCTACCATTTATACACAGGATCAAGAACCTCAAACACATAAGCTACATAACATTAAAGAAACATATAATACAGAAACATACAATTATACAATACACAGTATACATTACAGAAACATACAACATACAACACGTGTAATACAAATTAATTATATGCAAATATTTTGCATAGAACACACACCCAGAAAAATTCAGTAGTGTTTTTTTTTCTGTGTTTAAAAATACTTGAGGGCAGGTGTTATTTTTTTGGTACAACAAACACCGAAATATTCGATAAAAATATAAGTATTTGCATTAAAAAAAAACTATGCATCTATACGAGAAATTTGAGAATTATTTATTGCATCTCTTAAGCGAAGGGCATTCGGATTATAAGATATTTACATTTGTTGGCAACAAAAACTTTAATTTTTATATTCTATAGTTTTTTGGCAAAAGCAAACTAAACTTAAAATATTCTGAAAAAGACCTATGTTTAACACTTTAATTATAAAAATTATTTTCCATTCCTGTTGGTTATTTTGTTAATTCACCAAATTTGTGTGTAGTGATCACTTGTTATAGGCTTTTGTTTATGAGTTAAATGCCTTTAATTACCTAATAAAATAAAACAACTGATGAAATTAAAAGAATAATGTGTAGTAGTAGTAGAAGTAGTGTGTTTATTGTGAATAAGCTTTTACCTATCAGGAGTTTCATTAAATTCAGATAATTAGTCACCTGAAAAAACTAAGTAGCCCAAAAAGTCATCCAAATGATAAAAAACAATTGCAAAACTTTTATCATCTGGACTACTCAAATAGTAGTCCAATTCTGAATTTTTCATATAATCTAAGCAGTGTATATCCAACTGTTGACCATGTTACTGACAATAGTGAAAGATTGGTCATGTGTATTTGTTATAGCAGTTAATTGTAAATTGGGAAGTGCATATACTTTCCAATTATGCTGTACCTATGGCAGTGAGAAATACTGAGAGTCAAAATTGACTTACAAGTGAAAATTTTTCAGAGTGAGAATTTCCCAAAATTTTAGAATTATCAGGAAATTTGCAAGTAAATCCAAGTCCTATATCTATAAACAATTAACAGGAGTAAAGAGTTAGATAATAAGCAATAAACAATTACTGCACAAGTAAAGAGTTAGACATAAAAATCAAAATATAAATAAGAAAAAAAAATTATTTTGAATAATTATTAAAACACAAATCTNGATAGTTTTATTGAAAATTATCATTATTATAATTTTTCTTTTTTTATTCGGAAACTTAATATCTTCTAACTGTTTACAATGTAGCATCTTCATTCCTAGTGTTTAGATGTTTATAATGTAATCCGATAAGCTTCTTTTTTATATTTACAGACTCACAATGCATGGATACACCATATTTATATGACATAAACCAAAGAATGTTGTCGTTTTAACAACAATATGGCGCCCGAAGCTGTCTTCAAGAATAATAGATCTTACCCAGTCAACAGGCTTGAATATAATCCCTCAGTAAAGAAGCAAGTACAGTATTTTTTTTCTTTATATAATGTTAAAAAAGACAAGATAACTTTACTATTGTTATCAACTACTAACTTATTCTATTAATTATACAGTAGAGCGTCGTTTATCCGAAAGAATTCCAGTCGACCTAAAGTATAATTTTTATTTGTTTTTATATTTTTCAATGTACATATTTCGTTTGTAAAACATAAAGAAATCATTTTTAACGATACAATAGCCACGATTATTATTTTAAAAAGTTTACGTTAGGCTTAACATCGACGAAAATTCAACGCGAAGCGACACGCAACGGAGAAAAATTTCAACACGGGATAGGTTAATATATTTTTTCGTACATAATCGGTTATCCGAATAATAAGTTATCCGAACAACCCCAGTCCCCAATTGATTCGGATAAACGACGCTCTACTGTATTTGTTTTATTGAAAAATTGATACAATTTTAAATACAAATTGCGTAAAATAATCGCTAGTATATTGTGCAAAATATAATTTTGAGGCACACCTTTGAAAGGATGGAAAATTGGTGAGATTGGATTAAGAGAGGGTAATAAAAACAATGATCTTAGTGCCTAAAATGTACCCGTGTATTTATAATACTGTAATGAAACTGCAAAACACAAAAAATCTGCTCGCGCTTATGTTAAAAGGGGTGGGCTTTAGGGACGGTTTGGGAATTCTCGTAATATTTTTTCTATGGTGTCAATGATAAATTTAATGCTGATACGTTGAACGGTATAGAACCCTTTACCTATTTTGACTTTTTTTTTCCTACAAAAAAGCATATAAAAAATAATAATAAAAATTTAATTAATTTATTTAAATTAGACAAAGAAATAAAACGAAAATATTATTTTTAATAAAAAAAGAAATATACATAATAATTATTATAATAATAAGAATAATCTATCAATATTAGTTTTACATTTTCTTTTATTTAAAAGATTTGACAGAGTAAATAGAATTTAGTAAATCTCTAATCAAAACACGAGACATGAAAACGATTTTCTTCCATATTTATTTTTAGATTGAATTTATGAAAGAAATGAAAGTGTATGAAATCAAACAGAAATGCATCGAGTAACGAAATTTTATCTTTATTTTTGTTTTTTACTAATATAATCTTACACAAGTTCATTTCCTTTATAAATTAATTCAAAGCATTATTTAGTAATTTACTACTAAGTAAATAATTATGTCATTTAATAAGATACATTAATGTTAAACTTGCTCTCCTTAACATCCCAACGATACATATATATATTTGTATGTATTAATTAAGATGTTTATTGCTTGATTATTTATACAAATACCGAATTAAATGTAATAAAAATCGATCCTTTGCATAATATTAATTTTAATTCCTTTAATTTTAATATATTATTTAACCTCAAATACATTATAATTCCTTTAAAATCCTTACAGATTATCGTAAAAGTTATAGAATTTAATTTATTTATTGTAAGCAAAATGTTGAAACTAATGAAAATAGGAAGTTTCAATTAGTTTCTTTTTGATGATTATTTCGATAGAAGCATATAATTATGACTCTGTATTATAGATAAACACTATCGCTGTGCTTTAAATTAATGTAACTTCATATTTGATGGCTTTATTAATAATGTACATAAATATAAAATCTAGAAATATTCATTCAGATTGATAGAGATGAACCGAAATAAAAATATGCTCGGTTTGTTTCAAGAATATTGATCTTTATTCCATTCTGATTTCAATTTTCTGCTATTTATATTCTCTGTTTCGGTCTGATTATTTTCTCTGAATAAACTCACTTTCTACGAATTACAGAAGAAACACTTCTGTTTATTATGCAAAATAGAAAAAAAAAGCTACAAACATGAAAACTTTCTTTCATCACAACAACCTTTCTTTCAATATAAGTGGCCCATTTTCTATCATTTATTATATATTTTAAGATTAACTAAGTAAAATTATCATAGATACGCTCATGGGTATTCACAGAAAATTTTACAGGGGAGAGGTAAAGTTTGGAAACACGTAATTACAATGCATTGTTATTTAATTATTTAATTTTTGGGGGGTTTTCACAAGTAGATTATAGACTATAGTAAGTGGCACGTTATCCTATGGGCAAAAGAGAACAATTTACTGGAATCCCCATCAACAGGAGCGATAAAACCAATCTTTTATAAGAAAAAATTCCATTGAAGAAAAATGTCTACAGTTAACACCGTACGTGGGACCCCCTAATTCAAATTTGCTTGGAACCCAAGAAGCTATAACGCGCCACTAAATACAGACAGTATTGCATTCTATAATATACAATGGTCGAAGGTGTAAAGTTTACGTATCTCAATCACTTTACTTTGTGAAATTTTTTACTAGGCACAGGGAAGAAAGTGGCCCATTTGGCCCCCTGTGACCTCCATTTCTCAGTTATATACTTTATCTACAGTCATTCTTGAAGATAATACATACAATAATCTTTATTATACCCCCTTTTTTAATGCTTAAAAGATAACTTAAAAGTAAGTTAACTGGGATACATTTTAAAGAAATAGATCTCGGGCAACTGATTTCTGAGCCACTTTGTACAATACACTGCAGAGGATTCATACATACACTTATAGGAATTATTAAAATCAATTTATCTTCTTGCAACTTCTAAGATACATTACGTTTAGTTACACTTTATTATGATAAATATCGATTTTACTGATAATGATTATTATTATTTTTCATAGGCAAAAATTCAATTACAAATTTTCCATCCTAATAACCTTTCGTATAAATTTTTGTAAATGATTTATTAGTTTTACATCGAACTAATCTTTCAGGTTAATTGATACACTATTCTAACAGTTAGTTAATTAATAATTTTCTCCATTAGTATTTTAATAAATTGTACAGAATCCTAATAATAAATTGTGTAGGCCATACGTCGACTCATCAACACATCAAATTAATATTTGATGCGTACTGTACACAAGGCTGTTGTATATCTCAATTTAAATCAGACAAATACTATTTTTGCTTAAATAAGTAAGGGAAAAGTAGAAAAATATAATGCTATGTATTTAATAAGTTAAGTTTTGTGCTCTTTTCATTCAAATTTAACACCAGATTTTACGTTCAAGTAAGCATCAACCGAAAAATCTTGTCAACTTGACACAACTTGGTATACCATGATTAATGATAATTACCATTTTTTAGTAATTCACATTAAAGTTTAATAGCATAAATTACAACAGGTTTAATTTCAAAGTTGAAAAAAAAAACAATTCAGCAAAGAGTTGCTTAACTTTCCCGGCAATTGGAGACTCCATCTGTTATGATATTTTATTTTAATAACTTTTTATATTTTTAAATATTATAAAATGGTAAAAATGCTTAATTTTGAGGGTAGGGATTGATTTTATAAAAAATTGAAAACGATAATAACGAGTAAAATCGTCATTAAGTCCATTCCCATTCGAGATATGACACGACGTATCACCCGCTTTATCTCGCCACCCCCTCGACCTTTAACTACCAAAATTTAACAGTATCAACCCCCCCTAATGTACAAACCTTTCTGAAAAATTTCAGAAGTTTTCGACAGAAAGCACATGAGTTATTAAGCTTTAATTAAACAGTGCCCCTCCTACACACACACACACACACACACACCAGTATTCATACATACAGAAAAAACACTTGAATTTTTTAGCATTTCTAGACGTTTCAAGGTCCTCCGAGTCCAAAAAAGGTAAAAAGTATTTTTTGGGAGAGGGTCATTTCTTCACCGATGGCCATACTTTCTCACACTTATACATTGTCTTTTGCCTTTGTATGTGCCTTTGTAAGTGTAATAACGAAGGCATTAATTAATATTAAATAAAATAATCAGTTTTAAATTAAAGAATTTCAAATAATTCCTTCGTTTTTAATTATAAATTATATATATATATATATTTTTAAATTTGTAATTAAAAAAAACGAAGTGCGCTCCTTGTGTATAGCGTTATACAAATGCCTATTGGCTACATATTAAAGAATTAGATCTGGTTGCTGCTGCTGTATTGTATAACTGGTCGATACGTAGCACATTTATATCTATATAAATGGTTCGTCTAATTTTGATTTATGTACGGCATTATCTCAATGCCTTTTAGCGGTATTTAATCGAACGTTACCTCCAAATTAATGTAAATAAATCTAATTTTAATTATATTATCGTGCTTTAATTATAATAAATGAATTCAAGTAATAGGATGTCTTTTGTTATCGATAATTCTTTCTTTATAATTAATTTCGTTGTTCTATTTTCTATCACTTTTACTACCCGGGTATTATGTATAACAGAGGAAAAGTATGGCAATCGGTCAAAAAAAAAAAAAAGATTAAACCCCAAGATTTTTATATTTTGGACTAGGAAAACGTTCATAATGCAAAAAAATTTGGAGTTTTTTCCCCTAAATCTATGCTTGTTATGTGAAGGCACGAATTTATTCACCCAATTTAAAGCTTAATAACTCCCGTGCCCTTTGTCCAAAATTTATGAAATTTTGCAGGGTGGTTTATATATTAGGGACATTAATGCTTGTAAATTTTGGTGGTTAAAGGTCAACGGAGTTGGGAGATAAACAGGATAATATGTCGTGTCATATCTCGAGTGAGGAAGTACAGTACTTAATAAAGATTTTACTGGTTATTAGCAGTTACAGTTTTTTTTTTTTATAAAACACATCTCTGCCCTCAAAATTAAGTTTTTTTTAATAAAGTTTTTAATAAAATCTCGTAACAGATGGCGCCACAAACAATTTTAACTTTTTTTATTTGCATTTTTAAAAACATTTATTTCGTTTAAATATCAAAACCCAAGCTCGATTTTGTTATAGAAAACTTCTAAATATTATTTTATTTTATTGTTGTTCTTTCTTCAGTTTCGTTGTATTATATTCTTCTACAGTTGTAAAGATTTGCAAAGTAATAAATACTTACGATTGTATTTAGTTCTGAAGTATCATGATTTAAAAATTCAAGGAATAATAACTATAATAATAATAATGATTTAGAGTAAAATTGAGAATATAATAACCTTGTTATATCCTCCATTGATTCTTGATTTCAATACACGAATTTGATAATTTTAGTAATTAAATCTGTAAATTATATGTTTAAAGACAAAACTATGTAAATGAAGCTTTATAATTTATAATTTTATTCCATCGATTATCATTGTTGTTGAACACCTATGCATTCCTACTGTCGTTTTATCTATAGAACTGAGTTAGATAGATGAAAATCGAGACCAGATACATAGAAATCTTCTTTTTAAATTAAAATACAATTAGATTCGTAGCCCAGTAATTGCTCGTTATTATTATCCTTTATTAAACATTTCTATCCCTTAAAACATTTAACACTTGGAGACAAATTGGCACTTTAAACACACGAGGAGTTCATTTGTTAAGTATGTTTATTTGTTTAAAATTTTCTCATAAGTGTTGATACTAAGAGAAACAATTTTGAAATTATTAATTGCAACACCATTGATCAATTCGACACACCAATATACTCTTCGCTAGTGTATTAGTTGGTAAATTATTATCAATAGAAATCACGCTACTCTCCCTTCTACTAAATTCCTCACTTAAGTCTATTTGCAAAACACTTCACTCCACACTGTTTTGCTTTCACTCCCGATATCTTGACTGAATTTTCCTGACATTATGGCGATTATGTTAACGTATAAAACTTTCAAATGTCTTCGTGTGTAAATCGATTATATACGATAACTCACAGTAAATATAATTACTTTCTCCGGTTCTGTTATACGTAACAAGAGAAAAGTATAGCGATCGGTCAAAAAATGACCCCCGAATTTTTTACATTTTTTGACTCGGGGGACCTTTAAACGTCGAGAAATGCAAAAAAAAAAAAATTTTAAGTGTTTTTTTTCCCTGTATGTATGGACGTTACTGTGTGTGTGAGGTGAGCACGGTTTTGTTCACCCTGTTTGAAGTTTAATAACTCCTGTGTTTTCTATCGAAAATTTCTGAAATTTTGCAGGACGGTTTATATATTATGGGGGTTAATGCTATTAAATTTTGGTGGTTAAAGGTCGAACGGGTGGGGAGATAAAGAGGATCGCGTGTATATCAAGTAGGGTCAGAATTAATGACGATTTTACTCGTTATTACCATTCAAAATTTTTAATAAAACTCATCCGACCCTCAAAATAAAGCGTTTTTTGCCATTTTATAATAATTAAAAANAATCTGTAACGAATGAAGAGATTCTAGAGAATCATTCTAGAATGAATCCCTAGAATGTGAGATTTATTTGTTTATTCTACAATATATAAAATAAATCTGTAACGAATGAAGAGATTCTAGAGAATCATTCTAGAATTAATCTCTAGAATATATTCATTCATTCTAGAATCTGAAATTTCTTCATCTATTCCACAGAATTTTAAAATTTCATTCCAGAGATTTATTTGAGAAGTTCATTGCAGTCATCCTAGACATTTCTAGAAAGAAAGAATTAAGAAAATCTGTTAGAATCAATGAGAAATTTCTGAATTTTTCGAATCGATATAAAGTAGCAATATATATATTCGATAAATAGATTTTTCTATTAATCGATTTTAAGAAAAAAAAAAAGAAAACTTTCGAAGATTAATCTTTATATATATATATGTAGAAATTGTTACAAATTAATCAAAAAGAATAGGAAAACATGAACATGAACATGGGAATCAACTGCCAAATATCTCTGTTACGTTCTATATTCTGACAGCTGTTTATCGCGCTGTTAAAAATATACAAATTTAACATTTTTTCCATCTATATAGCACAACGAATTGTTGGAATTACTTTTGTATCACTTTAATAATTTTATGCAAGTTATTGATGGTCATATAACACGCGACGCGACGCGATCTTGCGTCGCGTACGTAATCGCTTAATTATATTCACCTGCGACAATGCGTGTTGTTGAATTTAATTGTAAATAAACAGATAGAATATTAAGAAGAAGAAATATGATTTAATTCTTATTTTTAGAAGAATGCTCGAGGTTATTTCGCGTAACGGCATCTCTAATTGAGCGACGCGTTGGCGCAAGCGACAATGCGAAAAAGATTCATTTTTAGGAAGTTAGTATTAGGATGATGTTTAGTGTTAAGAGACATTGCATTGAGTAATATCAATAACGCGACATAACATCGGATAACTATCAAAGAGTATTATTAGGAATTTAGCAAAAAATAATATGAAATACCTTTCTAGATTCGCGTCGCGTTATGGATTGCGATGCGACGCGAATCTTACGAAAAAAAGAAGAATACAATTAAACCGGAGTAAAAAATACAGAAACAATTTTAATTTCTAATTAATAAATAATTTTTACTAGCTAATTAAAAACAAATAAATTTAATTCTATAAAATGTCAGTAGAATTTTCCATATAATTATCATTACAATAATAATTATTATTAATAACTAAAATATCTTTACAAAATATTTCATTAATGACTTAATTAATGTTATAAAATTAAATAAAGAATTTTATTATTATTATTATTTTAATGATATTAAAATAAATTTAATTTCTTTGAAAGTCTCGTTATATAGGCCTATCGACCAATACTTCGAGTGGGTTTTGTCATTATAAAAGTATCATGTTAATGTTAAAAAAAGAATTTTATTTTTTATTCCTTTCGTGTCTTGTCTGTTGTTATCCTATACAAAGCTTCTTTTGTCACGTGACCGACTTTTCTTACTGCTGCAAAGTGATGTCAGTTGTCGCTTATCCTCCATCCTATAGAAGATGTGATAAATGTCGCGTGTGTAAAAGGTTTTGCTACAAGGAAACGAAGTTGGCTACATCCCTACCTTCATTTCGTCCAAAGAAATCAACAATAAACTCGGGTTAACTTGGTTAAATCCCATAGAACAGAGGAATTTTTTTTTATATATAGAAATGTATAATTTTATTTTAGTAATTTCGTATGATATAAAGTCTTATTTTAATACAGTAATAAGACTTTACATCATACGAAATTACTAAACTCAGTCGTACTAAACTCAGTCGTAAGCATAAATTATTAATTTTTTTTCAGGAATAATTATAAACCAATAGCAAATTCATAATTAACAACGTCTCTACTCTGATGTATACAAGTAATATAATTTGTTAAAGAAGTGAATAATAATAAAATAGGAGTGAATTTAGAAAGAAATTTCTATAAATTAACCCAAAACCTACCATTTATACACAGGATCAAGAACCTCAAACACATAAGCTACATAACATTAAAGAAACATATAATACAGAAACATACAATTATACAATACACAGTATACATTACAGAAACATACAACATACAACACGTGTAATACAAATTAATTATATGCAAATATTTTGCATAGAACACACACCCAGAAAAATTCAGTAGTGTTTTTTTTTTTTCTGTGTTTAAAAATACTTGAGGGCAGGTGTTATTTTTTTGGTACAACAAACACCGAAATATTCGATAAAAATATAAGTATTTGCATTAAAAAAAAACTATGCATCTATACGAGAAATTTGAGAATTATTTATTGCATCTCTTAAGCGAAGGGCATTCGGATTATAAGATATTTACATTTGTTGGCAACAAAAACTTTAATTTTTATATTCTATAGTTTTTTGGCAAAAGCAAACTAAACTTAAAATATTACGTGTTGATTCCTGCCAATTTTTAGGTTAAAATATTAAAAAAAAAATAAATAAATTTTAAACGTAATTACTAAAATCTTACATTCAACAGTTACATTTATACTTTAAAATTTTTTAAATGTCAAATATAAGTTTATTTTCTGTATATTTTACGTAAATAAATTATAATAAATAATAGATAAATTTACTGACAAAAATATTATCATTTTTTTATAGTATAAAAGTTTTATAAAGTTCGTTAATAGTAGAGTACTGATGAAAATAAGATGAAGTTTATTTATGTAACGAATTATGCAATATGCGAGCGTAGCATAGCAGAGATATATAAAATCAAAATCCTCATAATACCGTAACAGAAATAACTTGGCATTAAACATCCTGTAAATTAATTCTTTAATACCTTATAATTTTTCTTTTTTTTTTATTTTCGTTTAAAGCAATAATAACGTATACATTTACAGTTAGTAGGGCAAAAATGTGTAAATAAAACAACTGACATGCTGTGATATTAAGAAAATATAGTTATATCGAAAGACTATAAAAAAAAATCAAAACTTTGAACATAAGTGGTCCTCTGTTAAATAAATAAGATAAAATATTAGAAGCAATCAACGGCGATTGGTTGAATTTGTAATGATATTGACGATAATTGGCTTAGAATCTGTCAATTTTTGATTCGGCCAATCTGCATTAAGATAACTTCATCTTCTACCAATCATCGTCGTTTACAGCTTTCGGACATTATATGTTCCGTGATTAACGAAGAACCGCTTATGTTCATGGACATTTTTATGTAATTTTATCTCTTCTATCATCTTTCAAGGTTACTAAACTCATTAAATTTAATCTTTACATATTATATTATTAATTGCTGATTTAACAAGACACATTTTTCTATAGGATGGACCAAAAATCATTTCGTTAATTAACTGAATTAATTAAATAAATACAAAATTAATTCATCTGTACTTTTTAAAATATGTTTACATAAATTTTATAAAAGAAAAACATACTCTAAATTCAGTTTACAATTTATGTTCAAGAGTGTATCTGGAACACATGTAAAGAAGTACGGTAAACAGAATTTTGGGCCACCCTGTATATAAAAAAAATTGCACTGTTAAAGTATTAAAAATGCCGGTAAAAACGTGTATTGATGGTATTATTTTACAATTAAATATTTATCATTATTATAATTTTTCTTTTTTTATTCGGAAACTTAATATCTTCTAACTGTTTACAATGTAGCATCTTCATTCCTAGTGTTTAGATGTTTATAATGTAATCCGATAAGCTTCTTTTTTATATTTACAGACTCACAATGCATGGATACACCATATTTATATGACATAAACCAAAGAATGTTGTCGTTTTAACAACAATATGGCGCCCGAAGCTGTCTTCAAGAATAATAGATCTTACCCAGTCAACAGGCTTGAATATAATCCCTCAGTAAAGAAGCAAGTACAGTATTTTTTTTCTTTATATAATGTTAAAAAAGACAAGATAACTTTACTATTGTTATCAACTACTAACTTATTCTATTAATTATACAGTAGAGCGTCGTTTATCCGAAAGAATTCCAGTCGACCTAAAGTATAATTTTTATTTGTTTTTATATTTTTCAATGTACATATTTCGTTTGTAAAACATAAAGAAATCATTTTTAACGATACAATAGCCACGATTATTATTTTAAAAAGTTTACGTTAGGCTTAACATCGACGAAAATTCAACGCGAAGCGACACGCAACGGAGAAAAATTTCAACACGGGATAGGTTAATATATTTTTTCGTACATAATCGGTTATCCGAATAATAAGTTATCCGAACAACCCCAGTCCCCAATTGATTCGGATAAACGACGCTCTACTGTATTTGTTTTATTGAAAAATTGATACAATTTTAAATACAAATTGCGTAAAATAATCGCTAGTATATTGTGAAAAATATAATTTTGAGGCACACCTTTGAAAGGATGGAAAATTGGTGAGATTGGATTAAGAGAGGGTAATAAAAACAATGATCTTAGTGCCTAAAATGTACCCGTGTATTTATAATACTGTAATGAAACTGCAAAACACAAAAAATCTGCTCGCGCTTATGTTAAAAGGGGTGGGCTTTAGGGACGGTTTGGGAATTCTCGTAATATTTTTTCTATGGTGTCAATGATAAATTTAATGCTGATACGTTGAACGGTATAGAACCCTTTACCTATTTTGACTTTTTTTTTCCTACAAAAAAGCATATAAAAAATAATAATAAAAATTTAATTAATTTATTTAAATTAGACAAAGAAATAAAACGAAAATATTATTTTTAATAAAAAAAGAAATATACATAATAATTATTATAATAATAAGAATAATCTATCAATATTAGTTTTACATTTTCTTTTATTTAAAAGATTTGACAGAGTAAATAGAATTTAGTAAATCTCTAATCAAAACACGAGACATGAAAACGATTTTCTTCCATATTTATTTTTAGATTGAATTTATGAAAGAAATGAAAGTGTATGAAATCAAACAGAAATGCATCGAGTAACGAAATTTTATCTTTATTTTTGTTTTTTACTAATATAATCTTACACAAGTTCATTTCCTTTATAAATTAATTCAAAGCATTATTTAGTAATTTACTACTAAGTAAATAATTATGTCATTTAATAAGATACATTAATGTTAAACTTGCTCTCCTTAACATCCCAACGATACATATATATATTTGTATGTATTAATTAAGATGTTTATTGCTTGATTATTTATACAAATACCGAATTAAATGTAATAAAAATCGATCCTTTGCATAATATTAATTTTAATTCCTTTAATTTTAATATATTATTTAACCTCAAATACATTATAATTCCTTTAAAATCCTTACAGATTATCGTAAAAGTTATAGAATTTAATTTATTTATTGTAAGCAAAATGTTGAAACTAATGAAAATAGGAAGTTTCAATTAGTTTCTTTTTGATGATTATTTCGATAGAAGCATATAATTATGACTCTGTATTATAGATAAACACTATCGCTGTGCTTTAAATTAATGTAACTTCATATTTGATGGCTTTATTAATAATGTACATAAATATAAAATCTAGAAATATTCATTCAGATTGATAGAGATGAACCGAAATAAAAATATGCTCGGTTTGTTTCAAGAATATTGATCTTTATTCCATTCTGATTTCAATTTTCTGCTATTTATATTCTCTGTTTCGGTCTGATTATTTTCTCTGAATAAACTCACTTTCTACGAATTACAGAAGAAACACTTCTGTTTATTATGCAAAATAGAAAAAAAAAGCTACAAACATGAAAACTTTCTTTCATCACAACAACCTTTCTTTCAATATAAGTGGCCCATTTTCTATCATTTATTATATATTTTAAGATTAACTAAGTAAAATTATCATAGATACGCTCATGGGTATTCACAGAAAATTTTACAGGGGAGAGGTAAAGTTTGGAAACACGTAATTACAATGCATTGTTATTTAATTATTTAATTTTTGGGGGGTTTTCACAAGTAGATTATAGACTATAGTAAGTGGCACGTTATCCTATGGGCAAAAGAGAACAATTTACTGGAATCCCCATCAACAGGAGCGATAAAACCAATCTTTTATAAGAAAAAATTCCATTGAAGAAAAATGTCTACAGTTAACACCGTACGTGGGACCCCCTAATTCAAATTTGCTTGGAACCCAAGAAGCTATAACGCGCCACTAAATACAGACAGTATTGCATTCTATAATATACAATGGTCGAAGGTGTAAAGTTTACGTATCTCAATCACTTTACTTTGTGAAATTTTTTACTAGGCACAGGGAAGAAAGTGGCCCATTTGGCCCCCTGTGACCTCCATTTCTCAGTTATATACTTTATCTACAGTCATTCTTGAAGATAATACATACAATAATCTTTATTATACCCCCTTTTTTAATGCTTAAAAGATAACTTAAAAGTAAGTTAACTGGGATACATTTTAAAGAAATAGATCTCGGGCAACTGATTTCTGAGCCACTTTGTACAATACACTGCAGAGGATTCATACATACACTTATAGGAATTATTAAAATCAATTTATCTTCTTGCAACTTCTAAGATACATTACGTTTAGTTACACTTTATTATGATAAATATCGATTTTACTGATAATGATTATTATTATTTTTCATAGGCAAAAATTCAATTACAAATTTTCCATCCTAATAACCTTTCGTATAAATTTTTGTAAATGATTTATTAGTTTTACATCGAACTAATCTTTCAGGTTAATTGATACACTATTCTAACAGTTAGTTAATTAATAATTTTCTCCATTAGTATTTTAATAAATTGTACAGAATCCTAATAATAAATTGTGTAGGCCATACGTCGACTCATCAACACATCAAATTAATATTTGATGCGTACTGTACACAAGGCTGTTGTATATCTCAATTTAAATCAGACAAATACTATTTTTGCTTAAATAAGTAAGGGAAAAGTAGAAAAATATAATGCTATGTATTTAATAAGTTAAGTTTTGTGCTCTTTTCATTCAAATTTAACACCAGATTTTACGTTCAAGTAAGCATCAACCGAAAAATCTTGTCAACTTGACACAACTTGGTATACCATGATTAATGATAATTACCATTTTTTAGTAATTCACATTAAAGTTTAATAGCATAAATTACAACAGGTTTAATTTCAAAGTTGAAAAAAAAAACAATTCAGCAAAGAGTTGCTTAACTTTCCCGGCAATTGGAGACTCCATCTGTTATGATATTTTATTTTAATAACTTTTTATATTTTTAAATATTATAAAATGGTAAAAATGCTTAATTTTGAGGGTAGGGATTGATTTTATAAAAAATTGAAAACGATAATAACGAGTAAAATCGTCATTAAGTCCATTCCCATTCGAGATATGACACGACGTATCACCCGCTTTATCTCGCCACCCCCTCGACCTTTAACTACCAAAATTTAACAGTATCAACCCCCCCTAATGTACAAACCTTTCTGAAAAATTTCAGAAGTTTTCGACAGAAAGCACATGAGTTATTAAGCTTTAATTAAACAGTGCCCCTCCTACACACACACACACACACACACACACCAGTATTCATACATACAGAAAAAACACTTGAATTTTTTAGCATTTCTAGACGTTTCAAGGTCCTCCGAGTCCAAAAAAGGTAAAAAGTATTTTTTGGGAGAGGGTCATTTCTTCACCGATGGCCATACTTTCTCACACTTATACATTGTCTTTTGCCTTTGTATGTGCCTTTGTAAGTGTAATAACGAAGGCATTAATTAATATTAAATAAAATAATCAGTTTTAAATTAAAGAATTTCAAATAATTCCTTCGTTTTTAATTATAAATTATATATATATATTTTTTTAAATTTGTAATTAAAAAAAACGAAGTGCGCTCCTTGTGTATAGCGTTATACAAATGCCTATTGGCTACATATTAAAGAATTAGATCTGGTTGCTGCTGCTGTATTGTATAACTGGTCGATACGTAGCACATTTATATCTATATAAATGGTTCGTCTAATTTTGATTTATGTACGGCATTATCTCAATGCCTTTTAGCGGTATTTAATCGAACGTTACCTCCAAATTAATGTAAATAAATCTAATTTTAATTATATTATCGTGCTTTAATTATAATAAATGAATTCAAGTAATAGGATGTCTTTTGTTATCGATAATTCTTTCTTTATAATTAATTTCGTTGTTCTATTTTCTATCACTTTTACTACCCGGGTATTATGTATAACAGAGGAAAAGTATGGCAATCGGTCAAAAAAAAAAAAAAGATTAAACCCCAAGATTTTTATATTTTGGACTAGGAAAACGTTCATAATGCAAAAAAATTTGGAGTTTTTTCCCCTAAATCTATGCTTGTTATGTGAAGGCACGAATTTATTCACCCAATTTAAAGCTTAATAACTCCCGTGCCCTTTGTCCAAAATTTATGAAATTTTGCAGGGTGGTTTATATATTAGAGACATTAATGCTTGTAAATTTTGGTGGTTAAAGGTCAACGGAGTTGGGAGATAAACAGGATAATATGTCGTGTCATATCTCGAGTGAGGAAGTACAGTACTTAATAAAGATTTTACTGGTTATTAGCAGTTACAGTTTTTTTTTTTATAAAACACATCTCTGCCCTCAAAATTAAGTTTTTTTTAATAAAGTTTTTAATAAAATCTCGTAACAGATGGCGCCACAAACAATTTTAACTTTTTTTATTTGCATTTTTAAAAACATTTATTTCGTTTAAATATCAAAACCCAAGCTCGATTTTGTTATAGAAAACTTCTAAATATTATTTTATTTTATTGTTGTTCTTTCTTCAGTTTCGTTGTATTATATTCTTCTACAGTTGTAAAGATTTGCAAAGTAATAAATACTTACGATTGTATTTAG
This sequence comes from Centruroides sculpturatus, assembly GCF_000671375.1. Classification (NCBI taxonomy): domain Eukaryota; kingdom Metazoa; phylum Arthropoda; class Arachnida; order Scorpiones; family Buthidae; genus Centruroides; species Centruroides sculpturatus. The sequence goes on along the minus strand of NW_019384702.1, from coordinate 151,716 downwards.
TTCTGAAGTATCATGATTTAAAAATTCAAGGAATAATAACTATAATAATAATAATGATTTAGAGTAAAATTGAGAATATAATAACCTTGTTATATCCTCCATTGATTCTTGATTTCAATACACGAATTTGATAATTTTAGTAATTAAATCTGTAAATTATATGTTTAAAGACAAAACTATGTAAATGAAGCTTTATAATTTATAATTTTATTCCATCGATTATCATTGTTGTTGAACACCTATGCATTCCTACTGTCGTTTTATCTATAGAACTGAGTTAGATAGATGAAAATCGAGACCAGATACATAGAAATCTTCTTTTTAAATTAAAATACAATTAGATTCGTAGCCCAGTAATTGCTCGTTATTATTATCCTTTATTAAACATTTCTATCCCTTAAAACATTTAACACTTGGAGACAAATTGGCACTTTAAACACACGAGGAGTTCATTTGTTAAGTATGTTTATTTGTTTAAAATTTTCTCATAAGTGTTGATACTAAGAGAAACAATTTTGAAATTATTAATTGCAACACCATTGATCAATTCGACACACCAATATACTCTTCGCTAGTGTATTAGTTGGTAAATTATTATCAATAGAAATCACGCTACTCTCCCTTCTACTAAATTCCTCACTTAAGTCTATTTGCAAAACACTTCACTCCACACTGTTTTGCTTTCACTCCCGATATCTTGACTGAATTTTCCTGACATTATGGCGATTATGTTAACGTATAAAACTTTCAAATGTCTTCGTGTGTAAATCGATTATATACGATAACTCACAGTAAATATAATTACTTTCTCCGGTTCTGTTATACGTAACAAGAGAAAAGTATAGCGATCGGTCAAAAAATGACCCCCGAATTTTTTACATTTTTTGACTCGGGGGACCTTTAAACGTCGAGAAATGCAAAAAAAAAAAAATTTTAAGTGTTTTTTTTCCCTGTATGTATGGACGTTACTGTGTGTGTGAGGTGAGCACGGTTTTGTTCACCCTGTTTGAAGTTTAATAACTCCTGTGTTTTCTATCGAAAATTTCTGAAATTTTGCAGGACGGTTTATATATTATGGGGGTTAATGCTATTAAATTTTGGTGGTTAAAGGTCGAACGGGTGGGGAGATAAAGAGGATCGCGTGTATATCAAGTAGGGTCAGAATTAATGACGATTTTACTCGTTATTACCATTCAAAATTTTTAATAAAACTCATCCGACCCTCAAAATAAAGCGTTTTTTGCCATTTTATAATAATTAAAAAATATAAAGTTTTTAATAATAAAATATCGTAACAGATGGCACCACACGCGCAGTTTTAAATATGGCCGGGAAAGTTACACAACTCTTTGCTGGATTTTTTTTTTTTTTTTTTAATTTAACAGCCCTTTAATTGACTTTAAGTAAAATTTATTATTATCTATTATAGATTTTCCTGTTTTCTATATCTTCCTCTTTTCTTTTTTAAAAAACTTTATGGAAAAAGTTGAGAAATGATTAATAGAAAAATTTTTTGGATATCTCTTTAGATTGGAGAATAATCTATAAATCATGTAGGAAACTTCTCTCCTGGCTCTCTCTCTCTCTCTCTAACACACAGCCATAACTTTCATCGTACGCTTAACAAAGTCCCATAATTTATTTATGATGTAAGTACTTCCACGTGTCTGGCTCTCTCTCTCTCTCTCTCTCCTATAAGCACAGATGTAGACCTATCAATATAATTTTTTCCTCTTTTTCTTCTAAATATTTAAAATGTATCAGCTTTTGAAAACCTTCCACTGAATTATCAAGATGCCGTATCCACTTGGTCATCATTCAAATTACGACATAATACACTTGAATAAAACTAAATGCAATCGTAAAACAGTAAACTTTTTGATGAAATTCGAGTAGGGAAATTGTAGAAAAAGTATTTAAATTATGCGGTATTTATAGGGTGGCCTAAAAGTCAGTCGACTGTTGTTTTATTCGAATACTTCGATATTATAAAAATTTTGTTCCTAGTGGAAGCAGATCTGTAGATTCCTGTTGTCCATTTGTCGGTCCGTTTGTCTGTCCTTCCTTAATCTCTAGAACGGAGTTAGTTAAATGAAAATCGAGAGCAGATATGGAAAGGTCATAAGTGGCAGGACCCGATTAACTGTACACGAGCCCGATTTGAACCGGAAATGAATCAAATTCTTTTCTATGATGGAGTTCATCCATCCTTTCATAGAAGGCTTTCTATTTAGTTCATCTCTTTCGTGCGGATTATAGTCGATGTGTCTATCTTTATTATACTATTAATTACTCAAGTTTTTGGGTGTTTTCATAAGTAGATTATAGAATACAGTATGGCATCAAAGTGCCCCACGGTCGAGGGTGTAAGGTAACGTATCTCAATCACTGTTACGATTATACTCGTAATTTATGGAATTAAACTCGATCCTGGGGAGGCAATTATCCTGTTTTGTCCGTCTGTGGAATCCCATGGGTGTAACGTATATAAAACTCTACTATAGTAGAGTGTTCCTTTATAAAAGAAGCTACCTTTACAACACAAGCTATGCCACAGCTAAAAATTTATGCTATAAACTATGACGTATTCGTAACATAGCGTGAGATTTATTTGCTATGTAGTTACGTATCTAAATTATAGAATAAATTTACATGTTTTCGTTACTTTTTCAAATCAATTTATTTTAAAATTAAATTCGAAACGACTAATTTATCTTAAATATGGTAAAAGTGTCGTTGAAGTGTATTTACATATTAATTTATCATAAAAGAGACATTTTAAACGTAACTTCTGTGGATTTTATGTAACATTTCTTGCGATTAAAAATTAATAATTTGGGAGTATTTTCGTCTCCTTCTTTCTTAGAAATGTCTCATTTATATTCCACGTTCAACATTTACTATAAAGAGAATAAAAAACCACTCGCTTCTAAAAGAAATTATTATAATACTGACGTTAAAAAATGATAAACGAACAGATTAAGTAACTCCTTTAGCAAAATTTAATACAAGAAAGTCATTAAAATCTCATGCAATCTTTGATAAATATAACATTTGAATTGTATCGAATTTTTCTCTTGATCATTATCGATAAGAATTTATTTATAATAATAATAAACTGTAATAACGAGTAAAATTTAAGTTCGATTCTATACGAGATATGACACTTGACCCCATCTATCTCCTCACTCCGTCGACCTTTAACCACCAAAATTTAGTAGCATTAATAACTATCATAAACGAACCTCCCTGCAAAATTTCAGAAATTTTGGATAAAAAGTACAGTAGTTATTTAGCTTTAAAGTGGATAAATAAAATCACGACAATTACACACACACACAGAAAGATTCATACATATAGAGTATCATCATAGTGATAGATCACGTTTCATTATAATTAAATTTACAAAATTAACTAAATTATCTGGAAATTTTTACGTAATTAACTGAAAATTCTAGTATGAAATTATGAACAGTGAATACTTTACATCCACATTTCCATTTCCACCCTGTATATTTAGCTTATTTCCTATCCAGGACCATTTTAAGCACTGTTAGGGCCACCTGCTCAACTTCATTACAGGAATTATACAGATGTAAAGCAAAATTGTTAGTAAACAAGAATAGATATAGGCCTACAATAAAACCTATCTAAAACGGAACCTGAATAAACCGAAAACCTGCTTAAACAATAATAATAATTCTTCGAAACGAAACGATTTCCTATCTTAAAAAAAACCCTCTCAAAACGGAAACTTGCAAAAGAATACGAAATATTTCGCTTTAGGTAGGTTCTACTGTATAAATTCTAAACAAATATAAAAAAAATTCTTGAAATTAGTTTTATTTTCTCATTTTTATATATATATAAAGTTTGTATTAGTTTTATTCTCTTGTAACAAGACTGGAAAACAACACCCTAATTTACTTCTTAGCTTGATTGAGAGTGATTGAGTGAGCAAGAATATAGGAGGAATTATCCATCTTGTCCGTTTTTTACAGTTTAAAACAATTATACATCTAAACAATCTTATATATAAATCTTACTTGTCAGAGGATCGCTTGTAGTAGTAGTTTTTGATTTATCTTAAGTCTTTATACCTTAATACTAATGAATTTTATTCTTTTTTTTAAATTAAAAATTATTTATATTTCAGGTTATTTTTAGGATATTTTTAAATGTGTAAAAGTTGGCTTCGTCGCAGCAGTGGCAGCAGAGTAATGAATAGGAGTGTACTTAAAAATAGGTGAAGAAGATAAAAATGGTGTTGTAACGTAGTAAATAAAATAACAATTTACTAAATTAGCTTAGGAAAAAGTGAGTTGAAACTATTTATGATTTATTTATTTTCTTGGATTTAAATCTAATGTATTGAATGAAATTATTGCTAATTACTTTACAATAGAAAAAGTATGACAATCGGTGAAAAAAAAAATGACCCCCAAAATGTTTACATTTTTTGGACTCGAGGGACCTTGAAACGTCGATAAATAAAATAAAATAAAAAGATTTCGAGTTTCTTCCGTTTGTATGGATATTAGTGTACATATGTATGTGTGTGGGAGGGCCACGACTTTGTTTATCCACTTTGAAACTTAATAACTCCTGTANAAAAAAAAAAAAAAAACTTAAATTATAAAAAATATTTAATTTCGACTCCTTAAAAACTCCATTAACTCCTTAATGTTGACTCCTTGAAATTTTATAAAGCATTTTAAATAATTATAAAAGTGTTTAATTTAGTATGGAAACAATAATGAATATTTTAAAAAGAAGCGATTGATTATGAAAAAATTAATTACTTTAATAATAATAAACGTTATAAAAATTCACATTTAATCTTTTAATTTCAAGAATACAATTAACTTTATGGAAATGATAATTATTTTCTTGCTTATTAATTCTTAATTAACATCTTCGCTTTCATTTTTATTAAAAATTTAAATGCTTTCAAGAGCAGTAACAATTAAAAAAAAAAAAAGGTAAAACGAAGGAGAATATTTTAATTTTTACTTAAAAAAAACAATTTAAATTTAAAAGAAAAATAATACTTAAAGACAATTAATTAATCTTGTTAATAATCTGAATGAACACAGTAATAAATATTAAAAAAATCGAATTATTATCCTTTTCCTTAATTTTTAATTTAAAAAACATTTTAAATAGCCGAAAAAATTAATGTTTTGCATCCTAAACAATTGAATTATTCCTTAATTTTTGATATTTTCAGACTAGAAATCATTTTAAATGATCGAAATAGATAATTTCTGACAACTTAGAAAAGAGTCCTTTGACTCCTGATGGCTTCAAAAAAAAACGTATTAAATGGTCAAATAATTTAATTTCTGATTCCTTAAAGAGTCCTTTAACTAAATTTTAACACATGAAAATATCAGAATGTATTTTAAATGGTTAAAAAAAAAAATACAATGCTTTTGCTCTTCAAACTGCACAACGACACGATTTTACTCTTAAATATTTAGGATAAAAATCGAATTAAATTAATTCCCGTTTGGTAAATTATAAAACGACGTTTTAAATTGTATATTAACTTAAGAAAAATCTTTTTGCAAGAATCTTCTACCAGGCATCGAATGTTTTCAGAATTAATTTAAAGCGAAGTAGACGAAATGGGAACGTAAGAGGAGAGAGAGAGAGAGGGGGAGATTATGGATTATAAATAAGAATTTTAATAATTCGTAATATAATGGATAGACAAACTCCAAGCATTTTTCGAAAAATAAAAAAAAAAATGTTAAAAATTCATTACTTATTGACGTATAATCTCGTGAACTAGTAGAAAGCGTGACTGCTGCAATGCTGACATTGTTGATCAATATTCGGGGGTTTAGAATTTTCTCGTGTTTATTACTTTAAAAAATAATAATTTACTTGGTTTAAAAATTGCAAAATTTAAAAATAAAATTTACTATTTAATTTTTATTTATTTCTCTAAAGATATATCTGAAGTAGCGAATGAACAATTAGAACTGAGAGGGGAGAGAGAGAGAGAGAGAGAGACCTTGAGATGAAAGATGTCAAGGTTAGAAATTTTTATCTCTAGTCGGAAATGAAGATAACTAATGCATAAAACACGAATGAATATACTCTATTACGTTAGTCATATTGGAGATTTATGTGAGCCCTGTGTTATGTTTAGCTGTAATTTTTGCTTTACTTTTTTATTGCACGCTATTGTTATTAATGTTTCCAATATGTTAAAGGTTGGAAGTTGAATTCTGTTATCTACACTTTATTAATAAAATGAAATATAATTAATATACAGTATATATATATGTGTGTGTAGGCCCTATCTCGAGACTAGTGCATTTATAGAGGCCTCAAAACATTGTTACTATCCAGGTTAATTGATAAAGCCTTATCAATTAGCCTGTATTACGTAAATTATCGTATGGTTAATATAAAAGTTCTGTAGGTTCAAGGCCTGACGTTTATGAGGACTTCAAAATATTTGTTCTGTTGCTCGTCTTGTGTATTAAGGTGACAAACCTTTACTTTTTAAAATTTATTATTTTTAACATGTGATTATTTTATTTTATTTTTTAATAAATTACTTATTTGAGTTTCCCTGTACATATGTATACAGCTTTAATGCTTAACCATTTATTCTATGGGGAAGAAAAGACAGTATTATGAAAGGACTGTGTGAGTTATCGATTGTCAAAGTCGTTGCATTCCTGTGGAATGCAATAATGAAATATTTTCTTTAGTTGGAAGGAAAATAAGTTCTATAATCAACAGAGAAAACTCTATAATAATCGATTAGAATATTAAAACTTTTTAAAAATTTCATTCGGATATAATCATGGTTTGATTTGGATTTCGAGATTTAAATTCAATTATATTATTTGTTTAATTAGTAGCCTTGCGTCAACACATAAATCTATACTGTATAATAATAACCATGTGTCATATACATCTCATTTAATGCAAATTTTCGAATGATAGATGCTTATGTAAAGAAATTTTCTAGTAGATTATCAGATTATTCATTAGATATGCCTATAACATTGAGGAAAATTCGGTAATAATTTAACATACTCGAGTTGTTAAGATTATCTTAAATATATGCATGTCTCAATACAATGTATACACACTTTAATTGTTAATAACTTCTAGCTTTATATTATTTAAACTAAAAAATTATTAAATTAAAAGTAATAAAATAAAGATAGAAGTTATTATCAATCAAAATGTATGTACTGTACATTTTTGGGACACTGTATACACAGTTTAGCCCAGTTTCTATCGTAAAAACTAAGTTACTGACTTATTCGAATACTTTATTACTCAAAAATTTGCAAAATTGATGAATTTCTTGCAAAAATACAAGTTACTAACTTATGGGCCTCTCTCTCTCTCTCTCTCTCTCTCTCTCGCTACCTCTTGCTACCTCTCTCTCTTGCACTTCCTTCTTCTATCTCCCTCTCTTTCCTCTCTCGCTACCTCTCTCTCTTGCTCTTCATTCTTCTCTCCACCTCCCTCTCCCCTACCTCTCTCCTTCCCCTTCTCTCTTCCTCTCTCTCTCTCTGCCTCTTTCACTCTCGCTCCCCATCTTCTGCTCCTCTCTCTCTCGACTATAGGTTTATTTAAATATCCATTTAGTCTACCACATATAGATTAATAAAAGTATTTATAACTTAGCTACATACGTTTATATACATATATCTACTACATAATACAGAAATATGTACAGTACATTATATTACTTTCATTCCAAGATTCAATTACTTACAATTTCAAGCAACGAAACCGAGATTTGTTCAACAAATAGTATTTGGCTTGGTGTAGGAACCACAACTTTCTATAATGTACTGAATAGATTAATCACTAAACTACCCAACTCATACTTATTCAGTTAAGTGGTACATATAACAAAAATAAAATAAAATAAAAAAATATGATGAATGTATACCACTAGCTATCTGTAGAATATGTTAGAGAAAGGTCACGGGTTCGATTTTAGCTTCTCCTGTCTAATTTCTATAATTTATATTTCAGTTATTACTTGTCTGTTAATCTTCACTTCCATTTAACTTGTCATTTTCGTAATTTATTTAATAATTTATATTAATTAATGTCCGAATTTAACTACACAATACACGAAATATTATTTAAAATATACGTATAAGTTTTTATCTTTAAACAGTAAAACCTGTCTAAAACGGAAACTTGTCAAACCGGTAAAAAATTCTTCCGGTTTACATAGGTTTTACTGTATTATAAATAAAAAAATAAATTAAAGGACAGTTATTAATGAAAATAATTCTTAGTTTAAGAATGCATTAAATCTAATTCAGTCAAAATAAGTTTCATAAATAATGCTTTTATGTAAAATTAAGTAAACATTTTAAAGTAATAGATTTATACAGATTTAAATATGCATTACAAATTATTTTAAATAGTTTTAAATGAGTTTAACCTCGTATATAAAGTTGTAAATTCCTATTTTTCTTTTATTTATAAAATACTAAAGATAAATCTTACGTCCCCTAAAGCAGTGGCGAGCAAACTATTTATATTTGTGACCCCTATTTTAGAAATTCTATGCCATTCCTAAAACTTTTTAACTGATAATAAAATGATAAACCGTAAACATACGTTATATTATGTATACTATAAGTAAACTGCATTAATATAACTATCAATAAAAACATCAAAAACTTCAAACATGGTCAACAAAGGGTCAATAATGATTAAAAATACTTAGCAAATGTAAGAACAGCTACAAACCATAAATTAAATATGCGATAATCGCCGAAATACCTTCAAAATTAGACCTATCGGCGATTTTTCGCTAAATCTGGCAACTCTGTGTACTAAACAGAACACGAGATGCTGTCTCCGCGCCCAAATTCCGATTAAGTAAACATTAAGCACTTACTATTAGTAGCCCACTTGTGGAATTTTAGATTTCGTAACACATTTCCTAGAGAATTATTGAATTTTTAAAAATTAAAACAGAAATATGAAAGTGATGCCAACTCCACATAATAAATTTTTAAAATAATATTTAGAGCTGTGGTTTTTTTTTCGGTATTGCGACTCGAGTCTCGTATATCCCCCCTTTACAATACAGTAGAACCTCGATTATCCGGACCTCTATTATCCGGATTTTCGATTATCCGGATTGTTCAATATAAACAAAAATTTTACGAATTTGATGATTTGCACTTGGCGAATTACGACACTGTTTATGTACGTGATGGAATGCATAACATTTTTTGTTTCAACAACGTCTCACCCGGCACAGTGGTCGTAAACTCTTGAATGTATTTTGCGTCATAATAAAAATATAACTTGACATACGTATTTATAAATACTGTAATTTATACTCAAATTACATCATTTCTATAACCAAGGGCGGCGTAAGGCATGGGCGACGTGGGCCACCGCCTATGCCTCGCGGTCCGAAGGGCCTCGCGCCTCGAAGGTTTATGCATTACTTAAAAGCCGTGAACGCAACGAAAAATTTTACTCGTCATAAGAAGATAAATAGTTTGTCAAATTTTTATTCATAAAAATGCAGTTTCAACTGCTTTTTATTTTATAAAATCCGTCTTTTTGAGCCGCCAGAGGGCCTTTTAAACAATAGCTAGTCTGTTAGCGCTGGTCAGTAGTAGTCCAAATTCAATAAAACATTTGTTTCTTGAAAATTTGATCACGATTTAAATACAGTATTTACTTTTAATATTACCGATATGTCATCGAAAAGAAAACGTGTTGTATTATCATTAAAAGACAAATTAAAGTATTTGTTTCAATTATCCGGATTTTTTCTTATCCGGACTACCTTCATCCCCAATTAGTCCGGATAATCGAGGTTTTACTGTATTTATAAATCGATTTTAATAAAGTTTTAATACTTGAAATATTACATTTCAATAAATGACTTAGAGACACATTAGGATATAAAGAAGGGCGTGTGACGTTTCAATACATGAAACGTCACACGCTCCTCTTTATAGCCTAATGTGTCTATAAGCCAGTTCAAAATTTGATTATTTTTCCTTCTACGATAATCATTTTAAGTAAATTTAAACTTAATTTTTGCTTTTGCAGCCATTTATGAATACAAAACAAATATGAATACGCCTTATACAATAGGCAAGAAAGACATCTGCTAAGGGGTTTCTCAGTTTTTAGGGAACACGGATAAATTTCAGTTAATTTTCTGCTTCTACCTTATACTGCTGATAATGGTAGATATATTTGCACCTTAGGAAACGATTAGAGATATTTTATTTCTTATTATTTATCATTTTTTTTTTATTTTTACAATAAATAAAGTTGTTGTTAATCAAGTCATGCGTTGGTTCATGGTTTTCCTAGAAGGAGAAATAAAGAAAGATGGTGATTTATTGTTTATCTTTATGTTTATCTATTGTTGTTTTAACTGAGATAAACAAAGCTGCGACTATTTCAAATTAAAACTAACCTTAATAAAAAATAATTAAACGCAATTAAGCGTAGGCTTATGTGATGGAATTGATCCCCAAAATTAATTTTGTCTGAACAGTTCGTGATCCATAATACGCCACTCTATGATAAGAAAAGAAACAATATTAAAAACATTGGTGGTCCTCTGCGATATAAATAAGACGTAAATGATTAAAATCTCTATGAAACGGATTGGTGAAATGAAATCAACGTAATAATATCTCTAAGCAATATAATTAAAGGTCTTTTTTTTTTGCTTTATATCTTAATTAAATCGCATAGAACAGTCTACATTCGTAACATTTTAATTAATTTATTTATAATTTTGCATATGCTCTTTATCCTGTTTTAATTTTTCTCAAATTAACAATGATTAAAAATTAACTTAATAAATTAATCATAAATTAACTATTATATGACAGAGGAAAATTATGGCGATCGATCAAAAAATTATTTTACATTTTTTGAATTCAGGGGATCTTAAAACATTGAAAAATGCAATAAAGTTGGGGACTTTTCTCTGTATGTATGTGGGTGGGAGCACGCTTTCTTTTTGCCCAGTTTGAAGCTTAATAATTCCTGTTCCTTTCGTCGAAAATTTCTGAAATTTTGCAATGAGATTTGTGTATTCGGGGAAAATATTCCTAGAAATTTTCAAGAAAATCACACCATTGGTTCGGGAGATATGGCCCCATCCCCTTAATACCTCCTCGACAAATCTGAAGATTTAAAGATAATAGTAACAATTATTAGAAATAAAAACGAATAAAGAATGCCTGAAAAGTTTGTCATATATATATTTTTTTCCTTAGTAAATTAGTAAATAACCATCCAAAAAAAAAACTAAATAATTTCCGTCTATCTAAAACCAATCAACACCAAGTAAATACACTCCTTTAGTTTCACAGTTAGATAAACTTTATACTAAATATTGATATATTTATATAATTGGGTCAAATTTAAGCTGACGTTAATTACTAGGCAGATTTTCAAATTGTTACTGAATGGGCAATCCAATTAGCAACGTGTTTCACATAAAGCAATATTAGTCATTACCGTGTTTACTGCCTACGTTCCATTCATTTATTACCGATAAAGCAAATAATGATCATTAATAATTATTATTCAAAATCTAGTTTATATAACTGTAGTAAGTTTAACGGATAATTATTATTTATTTTATGTATTGCAATTTTTATTCGACTGTATAAAAAAAAAATGCTTGCAAAGATCCCATTCCTCCTGTAATCCCTATTGGAATTAAACACTTTTATATAAAAATAACCGTGTATTTTTTCCTATATATGAAGGTGTCCATTTATATGAAATTACATAATATATTTATGTATATGTGAATAAAAATTATCTACGTTTTTATATAAATCTTTAGAGTGCATTTTGAAGAGGAAACGAGAATTCTCTGCATTTCTCTATTGATAATCTACGATAAAATACGTTTTATTATATATTAGAACGTAGTAAAATGAGATTAAATTAAAGAAAGAACAGATTTTCTATTGTTAAAATCACAATGTACTGCTTAGACAATTTAAATTTTTTTTATTTAGAATGTTTTTTGGATCATTTCACCTATATTCTTACAGTCTATTCAATCCCCCACACACATAAGCACACAAACACACATAAGCACTGTACAAAGCTTACAAATATTTGACGTACAATACAAACTGTAGAACACACGTAACCATAGAAAAGCTCGATTGACTCAATGGTATTGTTAAGATATCTGTGTTTATTATAGTATGGAGTTCGAATCTCATATTAAATCTAGGCACTTTTAATACGACTTTACTTCTACACTTGTCGTTAATTATGGTATTTCCAAGTATTTTCTATAACTCTCTTATAGGACAATGATAAAAATCTTCACCTCAGACTTGAGGTTAAGATTTTTGCCATTGTACCATAAGAGAGTTAGAAAGAATATTATTGGATACACAACATGGTACAAAGTTTCCGAACCCAGTTCCAAGTACAGATGTTTTTAATGGCATTTGATTACAATATCTACCAATAATTATAGGATTGTTGAAGTGTTAAAGTGCTTCATTTTTACAATAATTCTGAAGCTTCACAAGGCCAAGGATGGAAACTTTGCAATTTCCTCCATCAGAGAGTTAGAGTTAGAAGAGAGTTAGAAATGCGTAATTCTACCAGTGGCACGTTATCCTATGGATAAAAAGGGTAATTGTCTGGAGCCCCCCACCAATAGGGGGTCCTAAACTCATTACTATATTAAGTATACGAAATTTTAATTTGGCACCATATCTGAATACCCTAGATTCTCCCCAAAAAATTCCCCCGAAGAAAAATGTCTGAAGTCAACGCTACAGTACGTGGGGCCTCTTAATTTAAATTTGCCTGGCGACCACGATGCTATAACGTGCCACTCGAACACTATCAAACACAATATATTACAAACATTTTTAAACATTTAGTATTTTTAATGCAAACTAAAGGAGAAAATTATCATATAATTCAATATCAGATTACTCAACAATTAACATATATATATATATATATATATATATATTACATTTTAATACATATAACTTAATGAAATTAACTAAAACACTTAAGAACATGTATATTTAAGTATACAGTTTCACATCCACAAAGTTTACAACACACGAGAAATTTTTTTGGCCCCCTTTTCGGAGGAAGTACACAACACTTAATGGTGGTACCAAGTACTACAAGTAATTACTTTATACACACGTATACATTTATAACATATACACATACAAAAAACAAAAATAAAAAAAAGAAATATTTTCTCCTCATAAATCAAAAAATTTTCCTTTTAGTTTTATTTTCCTGTTTTGTCTTTTAATCATTAAAACCTTGAAATAAAATGACCTTTTGTCAATGTAAAATCGCATTCATACCAACATAAAACACATAAATATTGTATTTTAACAATTATATTTTCCACATTCGAACACAATTAAAATTCTAAACGTTATTTTAAAAAATTAAGCACATTAAATCTTATTTTAAATGTAGTTACGTCGTTTACTTGTTTTCTTACGTCACACCTGATAATAATTACGTTGGTTATACGTACGGAAATGGTGTGTTAATCATTTGTTACTCTTGCATGAAATCATATAAACACCGTGACACATAAATGGGAAAGTAACTTGGACCACCACAACATATAACACAGAATTTTTTTTTTTTTTGGACAGTCTTTATTGTACTGTCTTGTATATACTTTTATCACAACACAAACACATAATTTTATGGTGTATTAAACACTAATTGAACAACAATAAAGACATTAACAATATGCAATCATATTTAGAAATCACTCCTTTCAGTCCTGAGGGAGAGGGGGATAGTCTTTTTTAAAAAGATAAAATATTCAACCTGTTTAGAAGTGTATACAGTAACACCTGTCCTATAAGACAGAAACCTGCCTAAAACGGAAAAATTCGTCGAAACGTAGCGATTTTCTGTGTTAAAATTTTTATTTAATAAACCTGTTTAAAACGGAAACCGGAAAAAAATATTCGGTAACGTATGAGTCCGGTTTACACAGGTTTTTACTAAAATTTTCTTTGTTATCTCTTCAATTTATCAATTAAAAATTACATACAAATTTATGTGGATTACGTCTATGATTTTTTATTAATAAATGCTTTAAAATGCATTTAATAATACCCGCAATTAAAAGTTTTAAATGTAAATTTATACAGTTTTTACTTGATTTTATGAATTAATGAATTCCTGTCTTCATTAACATAACCTGTAATCACTTTATATAAAAATATAAATAGTCTAGAATTAAAAGTAAAGTGATTTCAAGGAAATTATTGCATATACAAATATAATCACAGGAATCGAAAGGTGGCAGATAACATTAACACACACAACACACGTTATGAATGAAGTCACCTTTCAACACACACACAAATTAACTCGAGTTAAATCACTTTTAAAAATAACGTTTTAATCATTAACACACACTAACATATAACATAAAACATTAACATATAATACAAACACATACCCATATTATATTATAAAATATATACAGTAAAACCTGTACGAAACGGAACCTGCCTAAACGGTAAAAATCTTTATAACAGAATAATTTTCTATATTAAAAAAAAACGGTTTACACAGGTTACGTAGCATGACATTGAACTATTTTTTTATATATATATATCTAATACAAATAAGTAATTTGAACAATGAACAGTGTTTTATCATTGAAAAATGCTTCAGATTACGTACAAAATTTATCTATAATTATCAATAACACGTATTTTTTTTTCCTGTATAACACACGTAAGTCGTGATTCTCGACTAAATCAGTAAGTCAACGTGACTGTGTAACTGTACAGGTTTATTTATAACACGCAAAACATACCGACTGGGCAACTTATCCAAACAAATCACTATTTAGTTTCTATAACAATTTTAAATTACCTTAATTTTTGGGTTAATTATATACAAAAATAATACAAAAAAAAAAAAATTTTTGAGGTGTTAGTTTACAAGGAAAGAGAAGAAAGTTGGGGGGTGGGTCACGCGATTTTCCAAATAATAATCACGTGATATCGATTATCAAATGGCGGTGCGATCAGTAAGAAGGTCATCTTTCCTACCCTCATTTATCACTTAACGTGTAGTATTTTAATCCGCTAAACACTTTAAAATCCTATTAGATAATGTTACTTACGTATTTAATTAATTATAATTATTATTATTATATATTTTTTAATTGAATTTAAGTCGGGGAAGGTCGTAGTGTGATTCTACCGACGAATTTTCGAGACACATACACCAGCTACAGTCTGTCTGACGGTGATGCCAAGTATCTCTTGGTTATGTCAGGTAATTAGATAGTGGATTTTTCTTTTTTTTTTTTTTTTAATGCGTTATTATCATTTGTTGTTGCATAATTTACGTTTAATAGGAGTTAAACGCGATTATTATTTAGTGTAATAATATTTATCCTTTTATGCTTATTTGCATGTCAATGAGTGATGTTTGTAGTGAAAGGATGGCATTAATTAGATTTAATTGTTGCAGAATGCTGGATTGTTGTGAGCTGTGTCACGTCTCCGAGTGTTTGAAATAAGGTAAAAACCTGTGTAAGCCGGAATGGCACGACATAGAATGTTTCTTAAGTGTTACCGTTTTAAACGTGTATGTGTGTGTGTTTTTTAAGACGGTTCGTTCCGAAGAATTTGTACCGGTTTAGGCAGGTTCTGGTTCCGTTCTGGACAGGTTTTACTGTATATATATATATATACAGTATTATGCTAAAATTAATTTTTTAATTTAAAAAAGTAAGGAATGATGTCGCGTGAGCGCTGTAAAAACCTGTCCAATACGGAACCTGAATAAAACGGAAACCTGCATAGACGGAAAAAATTCTTTTAAACGGAGCGATTTTTCGGTATTAAAAAAAAGAAAAGACCTGTCCAAAACGGAAACCGGAAAAAATATTCGGTACCGTCCGGTTTACACAGGTTTTTTTTTAATGTTAAAACTCAATAAATTATAATTGTAAAGGATAAAAAGAAAGTCAATTACATAAAATTCAATATAAAACTTACACTTATATACAATGTACTGTACAGTACAGTTAATAAAAAATAAATCGCGAGTAATATTACACCTACTTATAATTTTTATTTTTTATTTTTTACGGGCAAAAGTACGTTTTGAAAATTAAAAAAAATTATAATTTAAATATATTATATAACGTTCCATTTAAATCTACAAATAAATAAATAAATAAAAATAAAAAAATAGCCTGACAGAAGGATAATTAATTCACCTAACCTTTCGCTATTTATAAAATATTTATAAACGTATTTTCTATTGTTTTTATACACGGTATACTTTATTATTTTCTAAATCGATTACGGTAAAACCTATCCAAAACGGAACCTGCCTAAACGGTAAAAATTCTTCGAAACTGAGCAATTTCCTGTGTTTAAGAACAGAAAAATCTGTTAAACCCGTAAAAAAAAAATTCTGTACTGGTATATTTGATTCCGGTTTACACAGGTTTTATTGTTTTCTGTAAGGCTTTATGGTTTAAGCAGGTTTTATTCTTTTCTGTAAGGCTTTACGGTTTAAGCAGATATATTATTTTCTGTAAGGCTTTACGGTTTAAGCAGGTTTTATTGTTTTCTGTAAGGCTTTACGGTTTACACAGGTTTACTGGTTTCTGTAAGGTTTTACTTTACGGTTTACACAGGTTTACTGGTTTCTGTAAGGTTTTACTTTACGGTTTACACAGGTTCACTGGTTTCTGTAAGGTTTTACTTTACGGTTTACACGAGTTTTAGTGTACGGTTTTACTTACAATTTTACTGTACAATTTACGGTTTATACAGGTTTACGTACAAAAAAAATACAAGTAAACACAGTTTTTCTATTATACCCTATCACATTTAAACGTTATCTAATGATACTTTAGCTAACATCTCACTACTCTGTACAAGTATTTTTCTCTAAAATACGTTTAAGATGGCAATTATCTCTTCAGATTTAAGTTCATATTACACATCACTAATGACTTGAATATGTCATGTTCTTAGCAGTGACATGATCGACATTCGATACCCCCATAAAAACTTACGCCCTCTGTGGAGAGCACTGAAAATTACTATTATTATTACTGTATTATTAATTTTTTTTTTCTTTTACACCTCCTCAAATATGTCTTCCCTTATTCACTCGCTTATACTTTATATTTACAGTAAAACCTGTGTAAGCCGGGATATTTAAGTTACCTTTTTATACGGGTTCCGTTTCGGACAGGTTTTATTGCAGGCCTACTTAAGTAAAGCCGTGTTTTATGGTATACCATTCCAGTCGAAAATCCTCTATATAGCGTGGGTATTGTCTACAAACTAATACAGTAAAACTTGTCAAAGACGGAAACATGACTATTTATAAATTTTGTTTATTAAAAGAAAATTATTTTATAAACAAAATAATTAAATTTATGTTAATTTGATCTGTACACTTAATTCATATTTATATACAGTAAAACCTGTGTAAACCGGTAATACCGGTTTGCCAGGTTTCCGTTTTTATTTAGGTTCCGTTTGGGACAGGTTTTACTGCATTATTATTATTTTTTTTATTTTTATTCTATTTTGAAGGGAACACATCCAAAATAATGTAATAAACACAACGTGGGTGGGCCATTTAGTAACATATACAAGTTATTTATATATGAGATAATTTCTCAACAAATTTCGTTAAGTTTATTTAAAACAGTAATAAAAAAAACCTGTTTAAAATGGAAACCTTCCTAAACAGGAAAATTGAGAAAGGAGCGCTTTTCTGTTAAAAAAAAGACCTGTACAAAACGGACATCCGCCAAACCGGTACCATGCTGTTCCGGTTTACACAGGTTTTACTGTATTTATTTATTTGTAAAGTATTAATGAAAGAAAGATTATTAAAAAAATTGTTTATTTTTAAATATTTTCCTATAAAAAGTATTATTAAATTGTTTTTACCTTTCTTTCTTTCCTTTTTTCCTTCTCAAAATATATTTAAATTGACATTTTAGTAAAAATTTAATTTTCGTAAAGAGTTTTTGTTTCATTACAAATGCTTTTTTTTTGTAATTTAAAAAATAAATAAATAAAATAAATTTTTAATATTTAAATGTAAAATTTATTTTCATTTTATTTGACGTATTTGCTCGAAACTTAAACAATTTATTCATTTTTTTTATAATAGAAAACAATAATAATAATTATTATAGTAAAACCTGTCTAAAAAAGAAAAAGAAATCTTCAAAACGGATCGATTTTTCTACGTTAAAAACCTGTTTAAAGCGGAAACTTTTCAAACTGTTACCGTGCCATTCCGGTTTATACAGGTTTAGCATCGATTATGACTTTTTTAAAAGAAAAAGTAATTTTATTTATATTATATAAATATGTCATATAAACTATTATTTTATTTATAGCCATTTTTATATGTCCGTATAAATATTAAAAATAAGAAAATATATATTTTAGGAGATTTGTATTATTTTTTAAAGTAAAAACAACAAAAATTTGACGTGTGATAGTGAAAAAAAAAGTATATTTTTTTTGCAAGAGAATATAAAAGTGAAAATATATAAAAAATAAATAAGATATTTATATTATTTTAAGAAATAAATATAAGTAAATTTGAGAAGATAATACAGTAAAACCTGTGTAAACTGGAATCGCTCGGTAACGAATACAGTAAAACCTGTCCGGAACCTGCTTTAGCGAAAAAAAATTCATATAAACAGAGCGATTTTCTATGGTAAAAAGAAAAAAAAAACTGTTTAAAACGAAAACCTGTCAAACTGGCAAAAATATAAGTTACTATAAGATTCCGCCTTACACAGGTTTTATCGTATTTATGGTATTTTATCCGTTCCGAATACTTTTTTAACAGTTTAAGCACGTTTCCGTCTTATTCGGGTTCTGTTTTTGACAGGTTTTTACTTTATACAAGTCAATATTAAAACACCTAAAACACCAGAAAACGATAGTAAACGTAAGTAAATTGTGGACAAATAAAAGAAAATTAATTTATTTTATTTTATTTTACTCTTAAAAATAAAAATAATTTTTAAACGGTGAATAACTTTGTCGATAGATTTATCGTTTGGATTTGAAGAGAGATTTATATCCCTAAGATTTACTTGGCGTTTAAATCAAAATCCTTGTATATCTCCCGAGAATATCTCATCCATGTCAACTAGTTCGGTATACAAGCGATTTTTTTAGTATTTCCTAGGCGTTTGGGATGGGAACAGCGTGCTTATTTACTAAACAAAACAAGGCCACCCCACCAGCAATACCTTCATAACTAAGAGCAAGACGATAGAATAATTAATGTGTACGAATTTCTATAGAGCTTCACTAGCGATGAGTAGACATAAATAATATAAAATATGTGGGTACTCACCATTATCGAGGGAAGGAACCACAGATCATTCGCGTACGTACTTATTTTCAACGAGTCCTATGTCCTGATTTGATCTATACGTACAGTTAAAATGGATGATATGATTATTCCTGTGTTTCTTGTGAAACTTCATGCAACAACAACAGATAGCATTCTGTATAGTCTCCTTGAAAGCCTCACGGAAATCACGGTTGAAATAAGCATAAATAATAGGATTAAGAGAAGAATTAAAATATCCTATCCAGAATACCATCTCCACTACTAAATCTGGGCATTCGCAGGCACTACCGCACATGGTAGTAGAGACGTACCATAAGAAAAATGGTAACCAGCATAGTATAAAAGCACCCATGATTATGCCGAGTGTCTTAGCCGCTTTATGCTCCCTTCTCATTTTGTTTATGGTCCTCTTAGTGGGTGTAGACTGGCCACTTTCGGGATCCTCCCCGTGCGAATTTCTATGAGGTGGGGCGTGTACGTTCGGTAATGCACCGTGATCGGTACTGTTCCTGGCACAGTTATGCATCATACCACCGGGTCCCATCTGTGTCTTGTATATCAATTTCTCCTGTCTGGTAGCTTCTTGGTATATCTTCCAGTATGTGAAGAGCATAATGAAGCACGGAATCCAGAACGATACGCTAGACGATATTATACAATAAGGTTTATTAACTATAAATCGACACTCGTCGGAATTAGTGCTTTGACGTATTATCTCCTCGTCCGTTGTATAAAATCCGAGAAAGATGGGTATGAACGAGATGAGACCGGAAGATACCCAAACGCAGGCTAACATAATGGCCACCGTCTTTCCGGTAATTTTCGTGGGGTATTCGAGGGGTTTGATAATAGCATAGTAGCGATCGACGCTAATGCAACATAGGTGCATAATTGATGCGGTGGAAAAGAGGACGTCACACGAATTCCAGAAATCACAAACGGTCTGATTAAAAACCCATCTGTCGGCTATTGTCATGCTGGCATTAAATGTCATAGCGAAAAGTGCCACTAGTATGTCAGCAAACGCTAGGGATACGATGAAGTAATTAGTAGTGATGCGAAGTTTATGATGCCTGAAAACACTGACGATCACTAACATATTACCCAAGACGGCCGTTAACATAATGGTGCACATGACAAACGATTTAAGCACTTTCGGTATACTCTTCCAACTGTCTTCGACGTCGTTGACCGTACTCGAAACGTTCTCCGTGTTCATCGTCCAATTTTGAGATTCCACTGAAGTTTCGTTCGTGTAAACATAGTCCGGTACCGAAGTCGATTCCGTCATTTCTCTGACGTCATCTGAAAAAAAGTAACACAAGTTAACTCGACAACGTTGACGAACACCAGTGCGAACGTAACGGCAGCGTAGGCGACAACATCATGCTCCGTCGAGTCGTGTGTTGTAGCAAATACCACCTCGCAGCTCGGTTTGCGGTCTACGGTACTCGATACTCGATGCCATTGGGTGAATGTGCTGCGCGCGCATCGCTTTGTCGCCGTCCAATGGCAGTGCTAGGAGGCGCTATTATCTTTTTTTTTTTAATTCTTCTTTCCGTTTTATTTTTACGCCGACAGGAGGCGGTCTTGTGCGACCGATGAAATAAAAATCGGAAATGAAATAAAGCGCTCCTTCCGGTTTGACGTGTAAAAAAGAATCTTTCTGTGACGTCACCGATCTTATTATACTTGTCTGTGTTGAAATATTTTTAGTCGATTTGCTCTTATCAAAGGCTTTTATTTATATATTTATTTATGTTTTCTTTTTCGTATTTTTTTTTATCTGTTTTTCTAATTTATTTGTTCTTTCCCCTCTGTAATTTTTGTTGTTACTTCTTAACGATTTTTGTGGCTTTATTTGTAATTATACTTTGTGCTCCATCCTCTTATTCTGTGTTTTATTTTTTAAATTAATTAATTCTTTGTAGTCTTACGCCATTTTTTTTCTACACTTTTTTTTAGTTTTATTCGCTAATCTGTTATATAAGTTATACAATTTACTAAATTGTCTTAGCGTTTTTTTTTCTTTTGGAATATTTTTAATAATTTTACTTATTTTTCTAATTTTTTTTACACAAAATTATATTAATTACATAAATTTAGTACTTATTTACTAGTGTTTTCCTTCCGTTCACTAACTTTGAGTCATTTTTAATTGATTGCGGTAAAACCGGCATAAACAGTAAAAATTCATAGGAACGAAGTGATTTTTCTATGTTAAAAATACCCTGTTTAACACGGAAACCTGCCCAAACGTTAAAAGTCTTTCGAAACGGAGCGATTTTATGTGTTAAAAAAACCCTATTTAATACGGAAACCTGCCTAAACGTTAAAAATCCTTTGAAACGGAGCGATTTTTTACATTAAAAATACCCTGTTTAACACGGAAACCTGCCTAAACGTTAAAAATCCTTCGAAACGGAGCTATTTTCTACATTAAAAATACCCTGTTTAACACGGAAACCTGCCTAAACGTTAAAAATCCTTCGAAACGGAGCGATTTTATGCATTAAAAATACCCTGTTTAACACGGAAACCTGCCTAAATGTTAAAAATCCTTCGAAACGAAGCGATTTTCTCTATTAAAAACCTGTTTTAAACGTAAATTTGTAAAAAAAAAAAAATATTCGGTACTGTACGATTCCGGTTTATAAACAGGTTTTACTGTATTTTTTTTTTTTTACTTTAATTTAATCTTTATTTACTTCTTTTAATTACATAAGAATAATTAAGGAATTAATTTTCATTCTTCTAAACGTTACGTGAATAAAGTTTACAGCATTACAATAAATATCATTAATACAAATTACATTTTAATATATATATATAAACGTAAATATTATTTAATTTATGTTTATCATTTATATACTTTCTCTTTATTTTTAATCACACTGAGCGTTATACAAACAATACGTAGTTTATAAAAGGACTGAATACAACCTGAGTTAATCAAAGAGAATTTTATTTATTTTATTATTTTATTTATATATATATACATAT
>NW_019384702.1:68146-128907 GCF_000671375.1 Centruroides sculpturatus | reverse complement strand
ATATATATACATATTATTAAAAATTTACAATAGAAATTAAATTAAAAAACAAATAAAAAAATACTACAAAAATATTTTAATAATAATAATAATAGAAATAAATATAAATAAAATTCATCAAATATGTATCAAGTAATGGCAAAATTTTTTATTTTTATTATAAAATACGATATTAATAACATTAAATTACAGTAAAACCTGTATAAGCCGGAATCGCACGGTACACGTCTGGCAGGTTTCCGTTTTGGACAGGTTTTACTGTATTTATTTTCGTTATATAAATTGTCTTTATCAAGTATTTTCTGTTAAATATAAGATAATAAGATAGTTTTTCTTTTTAAAATTCAGAGTATACAGTAGAACCTGTGTAAACCGGAATCGCACCGAATATTTTTTAATTAGTTTAGCGGGTTTCCGTTTTAAACGGGTTTTTTCAAACGGTAGAAATTCTTCGAAACGGAGCGAATTTTTTGTATAAAAAGAAAACCGTAAACCTGCCAAACCGATTAAAAAAAAGTTCGGTACCTTGAAATTCCGGTTTACACAGGTTTTACTTTAATTATTTAATATTTTTTCAGATAGACAAAGGTGTAATTTGTGGAATTTTTTACACGATTTAAGGTGGTAAATGTCCCATTTCCCTCCCCTCTCATGTCTTTAAATATCTTTTATTACAATATAATACTGTATATATACAGTAAAACCTGTGTAAACCGGACTCGCGTAGTTTTTTCCTGTTTGGCGGATTATTTTTAACGCCGAAAATCGTTGCATTCCGAAGAATTTTTCCCATTTATGCAGGTTTCCGTTTTGGACAGGTTTCAATTTTATTGAATAAAGTTATAGAATTAATATTCTTTAAATAATAATTCTCTTTTGTACTTTTTAAAAAGGGGGGAAAAAATAAGAAATAAAAATGTGTGTTATAAGCAGTNATAAATATATATATATATATATATATTATTAATTAAATTTTTATTTATTTTTTAAATTCATAAATGTTTTTGTATGATTGATTTATATATTTATGTATACGTAAGTGTACAGTAAAACCTGTTTAAGACGGAATCTTAATAAAACGGAAACATACTTCTAAAAGTGAAAAACTCTTCGGAATGCAGCGATTTTTGCTGTTTAAAAACCTGTTTAAAACGGAAATCTTTAACCGTACCGAAAAATATATATATATATATATTCGATATCGTGAGAGTCCGGTTTACACAGGTTTTACTGTAGTTATATACTCGATAAAGTATCGCAGAAAGCAAATTTACTTAGAAGTTTTAAAGTGTGGGGAAAGGCCTCAACCTGAGGCCCTAAAACTGAGTTCTGCCTTGTTTTACTAATTATTCAATATTAAATCCTAGATTATTGATACAGAATACAGGAAAATTAAAATTTAAAAAATGTGTAGGAAAAAAAAAAACAAATAAATAAATTAAACCGTTGTGATGAAATATATATCCTGTATTACTGGAAAACCATTGTGGGAAAGGATGTATAGGGTTTACCACAGATTTTACATCATACTGTAAACATGTATATTTATAGAGATGACCAAAAATCGGTTAACTGCTTAAATACAGTTAACATAACACAAACGTTGAAAACAATGGCGATAAAACAAAAGAAAAGATAAACACTTTATTCAGAAAAAAGATAGTTAACTAACTTTTGGACCACCCTATACTTGTATACATACAGTAAAACCTGCGTAAACCGGACGCTACCTTATAAATTTTATAAAATAATTTAAAACGCTGTATAGAATGGAAAGAAAAGAAAGAAAAAAAAACAAAATGGCGAAGTTGTAAATTTCACTGTTGTCTGTATTGAATTATTATTTATAATTCAAAAACAGCGTGTTTGAAAGGAGAAAAAATTGGCACGGTAATTTTTCATAGTTAAAAAAACAAGGAAATAAAATAAAAATTAGAATATAAAAAACCGAATAAACTAGCAAAATGTTCACATTAAATTACTTTCCCCTCCATTTTTTTTCTTCTTCTTACCTTGGATTAAATGATAAAAATATTTACAATGAAACTTTAAATTATTTATTTTAGAAATTATTTATAAGTTTTGGTTTTAAAAACTAAAACTTATACGAATTTTCCTATAAAAACTAACCTATAAAAATAAAAAGATATGTCTTGTTTTTTCTGTTTACAAGTTGAATGAAGATGTTATGTATACTTCATCCAATTAATCTTCGAGTGAAAGACCTTTATTGACGATTAATTGGATGTTTTGTACAGTACATTACGTAGTACAAAAACATAATGAAAATAACTCTGTACAATGACAAAATACTCATTTAAATTCAAGGGATTTTATAGAAGAAAATCGAGACCAGATATGGATTATTTGTTCTCCATTTTCTTCTATATAATCCCTTGAAATTGATAAAGGATTTGAAAAATTGCAGGCCAATAAGTAAATAAATAATTTCTAATTAAATGTGAATTTTGTATATGAAGTACAGTATTAAAAAAAAAAAAAAACAAATTTTACGATATGTAACAATGTGGGAAGAAATTTTTCTTACCGGTTCTTGGTAAATTATGTTGATATGAGGAGGCGTTCATATCTAGATTACAAATAGATATCCTTGAGATCGCCTACGTTTAATTACTGCATGCCATTTGCAATTATTTTCTAAAAAATAAGGAATACAAGTATATATATAATGCATTTGCATTACAATACAATAAAACACAGCTGTATTGTATTGTATTGTAATGTGTCGTTTAATAATCCAACATTGTTAAAGAAGATATTTTAATCTTATATGCCAGCATTGCACGCGATTTTGAAGGGGTGGGCATATTAGCCTAATGGGGTTGAGAGAGGATGGTTAAAAACAATTGGCCTTACTCGTTAGTAACTAAAATTTATAGTTACTTACGATAATGAAACTGCAAAATACAAGAAATTGCTCGTGGTTAAGTTAAGAAGGATGTGATTAGGGGATTTACACAGTATTTTTCTAGGGTGTCGAAGAATATTCGTGCCCAATTCGGTGCTAGAATTCTTTAACAAACGTGGGCATTAGGGATGGGTGGGGGTAGGAATCACCACTTCAACACTAGAAAGATACTGTGATGGTTCCTGTACCCATCCACAGTGTCTTTCTATGGTTTTGAAGAATTTTCATGCCAAATTGAGTGTCGTTTCGATACTATAGAACCATTTGCATAAGAAGCATACATACACATTTTGGCTTTTATATATTATAGATATTAAGTCTTTGTTGTATCTACCTGTAGCACATACACAATAATAAATATATAATCATTTTTAATATATTCTAATACTGAAACATTCTTTAATGTTTTAAATATTTGATACTTTTATGCCTGATTTAATAAATTTTTTAAAAAAATTTACGTAAATTTAAAATGGTAATTTATTATTTATTAAACCAGTATACTACAACATTGCCATCTGGTGGGAAGAATTGTAAGATTATTAAACACATACATAATTGTAAATCCCCCCTTTTAACGTGCTAAATGTAAATAATTTAATACTAAAATATTAAATTATTTTTAGTATATTTTTATAGGATAAAAGTTAAATTGAATTATAATTTATAAATAAATATGAATGAAATTTAATTTCTTCAGAGTTAATTCTTTTTGGAATACTTCAGATCAATCCGTCTGTCTGTTCGTCCGTCCTTCCTTAATCTCGAGAATGGTATTATAGATACGAAAATCGAGACCAGATATGGGGAGGGAATTAAAGGCACCGATTAAACGTATACGTAACTTCCGGTCTGGACCAGGTTTTCTATGTATATATTTGTTTCCTTATTAAATATCTTCTTTATATAGGCCTATTAAGGCTATGTTTGAGCTCGTTCACTCTATTGTTTTATGAATAAGATTTGATTTTGTATACGAATTAAGTAATTGGAAATGTTAATAAACGTGTTATCAAAATCATAAATCACACGTATGTTTGAAGAAATAAATCAAAATTTAAGCTTAAGTAAGAAAAAAATAATGTGTTACTGAAGAACTTGGGTTCAGATCTTTTAATTTGATTAAGTTCGTGAAATTATACGGTGTTTTTCTATTTATTTTCATTTGTTTCTATACGGAAACGTCATGCGAGGGTTATCTGTCGAGGGAGATGCTTCCAGGGAAGACTTTCTATAGAAAAATTGCCCCTATTTAGGTGTTACTAACGTAAAGGGGTTACTCCCGTGAGGATTTTCTATGGAAAACACCCCTAGTTAAGTGGAAAAAACCCCGAAAAACTCCACGTAGCCATTGCAGAATAATTGCTACAGAATGATTTATCGCTTGCACTTTTTCGTTACGTTTTTTTAAAAGTAAAAATGCTGAAAATAAATAATTTATTAATTTTATTATTATTTTCAAACTTATTACGCGTACAAATTTAGTTGTAATAACATTAAATCTACGATACTAAGCTCTTTGCTTTAAAAATATCAGAGGAATACGAAAATAGTATCCTTTCTAACCTTCCTTACACATGAAAATATTTCGTTTACGAAAGATTTTTTTTTTCTTTCAGAAACAGAGCGTGACGGACAGACACTTCATAGAATATGCATTACAGATAGACTAGAGTATCAATATCCAATGGAAAGAAAAGAAAAAGATAAATTTGGGAACAAATTTATTTTCAAATTAAATATAGAATAATGTTTAAAAAACGTAAGGAATTTTAAAATATTTCTTTGATTTTTATTTCGAAAACAATTTAAAATATTTATATTAATCACTAAAAATTATTCAGTGTTTTCTNAAAAAACAAAATTTTACGATATGTAACAATGTGGGAAGAAATTTTTCTTACCGGTTCTTGGTAAATTATGTTGATATGAGGAGGCGTTCATATCTAGATTACAAATAGATATCCTTGAGATCGCCTACGTTTAATTACTGCATGCCATTTGCAATTATTTTCTAAAAAATAAGGAATACAAGTATATATATAATGCATTTGCATTACAATACAATAAAACACAGCTGTATTGTATTGTATTGTAATGTGTCGTTTAATAATCCAACATTGTTAAAGAAGATATTTTAATCTTATATGCCAGCATTGCACGGGATTTTGAAGGGGTGGGCATATTAGCCTAATGGGGTTGAGAGAGGATGGTTAAAAACAATTGGCCTTACTCGTTAGTAACTAAAATTTATAGTTACTTACGATAATGAAACTGCAAAATACAAGAAATTGCTCGTGGTTAAGTTAAGAAGGATGTGATTAGGGGATTTACACAGTATTTTTCTAGGGTGTCGAAGAATATTCGTGCCCAATTCGGTGCTAGAATTCTTTAACAAACGTGGGCATTAGGGGTGGGTGGGGGTAGGAATCACCACTTCAACACTAGAAAGATACTGTGATGGTTCCTGTACCCATCCACAGTGTCTTTCTATGGTTTTGAAGAATTTTCATGCCAAATTGAGTGTCGTTTCGATACTATAGAACCATTTGCATAAGAAGCATACATACACATTTTGGCTTTTATATATTATAGATATTAAGTCTTTGTTGTATCTTCCTGTAACACATACACAATAATAAATATATAATCATTTTTAATATATTCTAATACTGAAACATTCTTTAATGTTTTAAATATTTGATACTTTTATGCCTGATTTAATAAATTTTTTAAAAAAATTTACGTAAATTTAAAATGGTAATTTATTATTTATTAAACCAGTATACTACAACATTGCCATCTGGTGGGAAGAATTGTAAGATTATTAAACACATACATAATTGTAAATCCCCCCTTTTAACGTGCTAAATGTAAATAATTTAATACTAAAATATTAAATTATTTTTAGTATATTTTTATAGGATAAAAGTTAAATTGAATTATAATTTATAAATAAATATGAATGAAATTTAATTTCTTCAGAGTTAATTCTTTTTGGAATACTTCAGATCAATCCGTCTGTCTGTTCGTCCGTCCTTCCTTAATCTCGAGAATGGTATTATAGATACGAAAATCGAGACCAGATATGGGGAGGGAATTAAAGGCACCGATTAAACGTATACGTAACTTCCGGTCTGGACCAGGTTTTCTATGTATATATTTGTTTCCTTATTAAATATCTTCTTTATATAGGCCTATTAAGGCTATGTTTGAGCTCGTTCACTCTATTGTTTTATGAATAAGATTTGATTTTGTATACGAATTAAGTAATTGGAAATGTTAATAAACGTGTTATCAAAATCATAAATCACACGTATGTTTGAAGAAATAAATCAAAATTTAAGCTTAAGTAAGAAAAAAATAATGTGTTACTGAAGAACTTGGGTTCAGATCTTTTAATTTGATTAAGTTCGTGAAATTATACGGTGTTTTTCTATTTATTTTCATTTGTTTCTATACGGAAACGTCATGCGAGGGTTATCTGTCGAGGGAGATGCTTCCAGGGAAGACTTTCTATAGAAAAATTGCCCCTATTTAGGTGTTACTAACGTAAAGGGGTTACTCCCGTGAGGATTTTCTATGGAAAACACCCCTAGTTAAGTGGAAAAAACCCCGAAAAACTCCACGTAGCCATTGCAGAATAATTGCTACAGAATGATTTATCGCTTGCACTTTTTCGTTACGTTTTTTTAAAAGTAAAAATGCTGAAAATAAATAATTTATTAATTTTATTATTATTTTCAAACTTATTACGCGTACAAATTTAGTTGTAATAACATTAAATCTACGATACTAAGCTCTTTGCTTTAAAAATATCAGAGGAATACGAAAATAGTATCCTTTCTAACCTTCCTTACACATGAAAATATTTCGTTTACGAAAGATTTTTTTTTTCTTTCAGAAACAGAGCGTGACGGACAGACACTTCATAGAATATGCATTACAGATAGACTAGAGTATCAATATCCAATGGAAAGAAAAGAAAAAGATAAATTTGGGAACAAATTTATTTTCAAATTAAATATAGAATAATGTTTAAAAAACGTAAGGAATTTTAAAATATTTCTTTGATTTTTATTTCGAAAACAATTTAAAATATTTATATTAATCACTAAAAATTATTCAGTGTTTTCTTAATTTTTTTTTTTTTTTTACTTTCTTGGCTGTTATACAGTATAGCAGAGGAAAAGTATGGAGATTAATCAAAAATGACCCCAAAAATAATTTTTTTTAACATATTTTGGACTCGGAGAGCCTTGAAACGTCAAAAAACGCATTAAAAAACTCGGGGTTTTTCTTCTATACGTATGTATGTGTATAGAGGAACAATTTCGTTAACCTAATTTTAAGCTTAATAACTCCCGTCCCTTTCGTCGAGAATTTCTGAAATTTTGCATGGAGATTTGTGCATTAGGGAAAATTTTTTCTATAAATTTTCAAGAAAATCGGATCATTGGTTCGAGAGATATGGTAGACTACCCCCCTTAATATCTCTCGAACAAATTTGATGACTTATAAGAGTAATGGTAATAATTATTAGGGATAAAAACAAATAAGTAATGGCAGGAATATCCAGAAACAATGTTTCCAGTTTTTATTTGGTAGTATTTATCATTGACAACATTATTATACAGTATAGGGCCTGAGACAGATGAAATAAAACTCAGGTCAGTCACAAATATGAGATTTACCCCTCTAGTAAGCCATAAAAATACTTTATATGAATAAAACAAGTAAAAACTGATTTATTTTTGCCATTTATAAAAGAAAAAATTAATTTATATTCATGTTTTACAATAAAGATTTTTATTTTGGTACGAGTCAAATCATTCTGTTGACTATTCTGTTGACTCTGTCGTCATAATACGCTAATTAACATAATTAAAATGATTTATATTTCAATAATTTGAAATACAAAATAATAAATACAACATTAATTAATCCCATGCATAGATTGAAGATATCAAGATCAACGTGGCTGAAATTAAATTTATTATATATACTAGATCAAGGGGGCACCCACACCATTTTATCTCAGGGACAAATATATACAGTTTAGATCAATTAACCAACTAATTTGATTCACTAAAATCATATTCCATGGGATTTTTTAACATATATTATCACTGGCGCGTTATAGCTTCGTAGGACCCCCTTGTATATACGAAATATTGGTTTGGGGCCCCTTATTGATGGGGGCCTTTTTTGCCTATAGTATAACGCGCCATTGTATATTATCTTCGTCTATTCTCATGAGAGTGGATAGTAAACATGTGTAAGAAACAAGCAAAGGGCTATATATGTTTTTAGGTTCCAACCTTATAAAAGTACAGTGTTCTTTTCTAATATTGTATCAATATTTATCGAATATTTATAATCAGTCACAGCCAACATCGTAGCACAGAAAAGAATATAATCTTCAGAAATTAGAAAACAAAATCATCTTCCTTTAACACATAGATACAACTATTGTATTTGCTCTTAACATAGACTAACATGCTTCTTTCTTGGCATTTATCTCGGAAAATCTATCTATTATTACATTAAAATCTAATTTATCTACTAATTCTGTTTTAATTTTCGGGATTGGCAAAGATGACAATTTATTCTGACCTTAAATATTTTTCCCCCCTCTCTCTTCTTTTTAAATCTATTTTAAGATGGAGAAAGATCTTCACCACTAGCATTACTGACAGGTGATGTTACGTATTTAAACTCAGTTATTCGTATATATTGTATATTTATTTATGATTCTTAGTTAATTTTGATTAGATAATTCCAAAAATTAAGCAATAACAAATTTTGAGAAATTAAAGAAAAGAAAAAGAATATATAAACGTTAACATTAATGCACCGGTATCAGCCGCCATATTGATAATCTAAGCGCATCGATAATTTTTAACGTTTAAATGGCTAAAATTTGAAACTTTTTTGTTTTAAATTAGTAAATTAACTTATTTTATAATTAAATAAATATATGTTAGATGAATAAATTGTTTCTTCTGATATTTTCTATACATTTATTAATTATCGTAAGATTTCGCCCTTCATAGCGTGGAGTTTTCTGGGCTTTCTTTACGTTATTAATTAACACCTAAATATGAACCAGTTTCCTTTATTTACAGGCGGAATTTCACGGTTGTAACTCTACAATCAGACTTATACGAACAGCCAAATTGTATTTTAAACCCACGTATGATACGTTATAAGGATGTGTATAGTGTGATATCTCACATTTAATTTATAATAATAATAACACTAGGAAAATTTGCCATACTTAATACAGTTGTTATTCCATTGACTGTAATTTAACAATTTATAAAGTTACACGAACGTATTAAGTAGGTTTTAAATTGTACTTAATGCATTAACCAATTAAATAGTCTATCCTAGTCCATTAAGTAGTCTTTAAATTGTACAGAATACTTTCTACAATAACAAAGCACAATATCGTAGCAGCAATTAAACATTTATAATATATTTCAGTATATTAACTGAACTACTACATTGAGAATTTCTATCGTAAATAATAAACTATATGTCGAAATTATTTATTTTCTAACGAGTTCGAGATGTGACGCACGACCTCATGTATATCCTCACCCCCTCGACCTTTAACCACCAAAATTTAATAGCATCAATGTCCCTAATACACGAACTTCACTGCCAAATTTCAGAAATTTTCGACAAATGGCACAGGAGTTATAGAGAAAATGCCCGGAAAATACGTTAAAGATTCTGTAATTGGATAAAATTTATTTATGGATTGATAATGTCAAGATTTCCTGTGTTATAACTTGATATGTCTGCATTCACTGTAATGTACAGTGAATGCAGGCATATCAAGTTATAACACAGGAAATCTTGTTGGATGTTTACAACACTACATGTCATTGGTCTTCCGTAGAAGTTTCAAGGCTGTACTTGTGCCAATCAAAACCAAATTGTTGGCCAAACTAATGGATTATTTTTCAGGATATTATCTGGCTTATTGACCCAACACTCGAATTTCCTCTTGGGTCAATAATCTAGATAATATCCCGAATTCTAGAAGTGGTTTTTGGTTTAAAAAAATTCCTAACGATGCCTCACCTCGGAGTATCTCAGCATTGTTGTGAAGTTAACTGCTATGAAAGCCTGTAAGATCAATGTAATTTATTGATACGAGAATCAGTTATGTTGTTCGATGAGCAAATTTTATCATAACCCCTTAAGTATTTACATTTTTGGACTCAGAGGATCTTAAAACGTCGAGAAAAGCAAGCAATTCGGAGGGAGTTCTTCCTATATGTATGAATATTTGTGTGTGGGGGCACGATTTTGTTCACCAAATTTAAACTTTAATAAATTCTCTGCCTTTTGTCGAAATTTTCTGAAATTTTGCAAGGAGGTTTGTTGTATATACTAGGTGGCTTGATGCTCTTAAATTTGAGTTTCGTTTTTGTAATTCCTAAAATTGTCTGTTTGCATTACAATACAGTAGTCTTCAGTAACTGTTTAGAAGAATTTACTAAGTAAATATAGTCTATTTAGGATCGTTACATTGTTAGCATCAAAATAATCTTCTCCTCACTGCCTCCTGCTAAAACATGGGCGCAGACATCGTGTTACATACGGATATAAAATATAGTGATTCTGATTGGTCAATTTTGAATTGCCTGCGATTTTCATTGGAGCAATTGAAAATACGGTACAATTATTTTTAGAAAATCGATTATCGACTATGCATGTTAGGTAAAGGTTCAATGTATCCGCATCAAATATGGCATGAATATTCTTCGACACCATAAAAATAAAATGCGATGGGATCTTCATCCTACAAGCATACTCTCCTAACCTAATTTCACCGATCTCACACCCCTAAAGAGCCCGAATAATGCCGGGCACAAGCAGCTATCTAAGAGATTTATAGAGAAATTTATACTCAAAAGCCGAGTTCTCTCGTCTTTTTTGAGGCCATCAGTAAATTAAGAAAAGAAAAACGGCGTTAAATAACGGTGTTCTATTTTCTAAATAATAAAATTTAACAAGAAATAATGTTTTCCCCCTCTTTTCATATAGAAGAAGTGCAGTGGAATGAATAATCTGTAATAAATGTTTTTGAGGCCTTCGTAAATGTGAAGCTTAGCCAAATGTTCTGTTGGATCCTTTGTGAGAAGGACCTCCATATTGTTTGAAGATCTATTGAGATCTATTGAAAAATTTATTGAGAAACAAGAAAGGTTTCTCTTTAAACAGTAATATACAGTACAGTATTATTTTTTACTGATATATTAACGCATTATTAATAATAGAAACCTTTAAATCTATCTCTTTTCTAGTTTTTAACAACGAGGAATGATTCTAGCGATCTGTGATGCTTTAGAGACTAATGGCGCATTCAGGATTTAATCTTGGAGAGAGCAGAAATAAACGAATAAAAAATTTTTAATGCCAATTCAATAAAATTTCACCTTATGTTAGCGGCTACATAAGTAATATAGAAATAGAAGACACGACACAATATAAATAAAAATAATAATAATAAATTTTAATTAGAAAAAGATTATTGAAAAATTTTCCGGTGTTTCCTTTTGGAGGGGCCAGGACCCCTTGGCATTTCTCTATTAGAGACACTGGATGAACATAATACATGGAGATAGCGTTGTATTCTTCAGTTAATATTGCTTGATCTCTGTTGATCTGGCAAAAGAGAAAAGTCAATAAGGTTGATTCAACAACTCTGAAACCAAGGGTACCTGAAAGCCGATGATTTATCTAGGGATTGTTTGTTTATTTGTTTGTATGGCACCGCGACACGTGGCCCTGGGGAAATGCCTGTCGGGAGGAAACTGTTCCTGTTTAGATGTTAGAAAAGTAAAAAGAAATCCGGAAAACTCCACTTGACTAGAACGTCGGAGAGGCGCGAACTCACCATCAAATACCAGTTTTATTTTGGTAACTCTTTCCATCCTGTGGAACTTACATAAAAATCAAATGTCACCAGTTATAGATCCTTCAACCGAGCGGTCAAGATGGCAGCATACCGCTCTGGGGGATCCGGGATCGAATGTAGACGGGTTCTCAGGAATTTTTCGGGGATAGTCCGACCAAATATGTCGACCCCCATCTCTCAACACCCTGGCGCCCCATTGTGGGCCTGGCCAAACCCATAATGTGCTTGCTAAAAGAGGACCTCTTAGTGCCCACAGGGCGGAAAAACTTTTAAAAAATCACCTTTAAAAATCTGGCGTCTAATTACAGAACGATTCCGTAGCCGTAGTTCTAGTTTTTACCACTAGATGTCGCTAGTGTCGTGACGTTCAGATAGCGTATACCTCGTACTGTACGGTGTGCTTGGAATTTTTTGTCGATATTTCAGCTTTAAAACCATACTTTATCATCGATAATTGGTTTTGAAATATTCCCGCTACGTTGCTAAAAAATCGTTATGGAAAATATTGCGTTGGATATATTAGAAAATACTTGTTGTTATTGCGATAAGCACTTCTCCTCAAAAGGAAATCTTACTAACAAGCGTGTATGTTTAGAACATAAA
The DNA here is from genome assembly GCF_000671375.1 of Centruroides sculpturatus. Classification (NCBI taxonomy): domain Eukaryota; kingdom Metazoa; phylum Arthropoda; class Arachnida; order Scorpiones; family Buthidae; genus Centruroides; species Centruroides sculpturatus. Next base: position 116,437 of record NW_019384702.1, on the reverse strand, counting down.
TAAATCCTGGTGGAGGAAAAATCTATATTCTGTCGGAAGACTTTATGTTCTGAAGGATTTTCTACTTTCCTTCGATTATGTGAGCATTTGGAGAAAGTACTGTACCTGTACAGTACATGGGTTTGCCTGTGAAATTGAGAAGCTGGAATTCAAAACTATTAAGGGTAAGTAAATTCTCTTCTGAAATTTAAAAAATGCTGTATTTAATTAATATATCTTAAAACAATTGTTTTCATGAATATTAACAGCTCATTCAGTAGTAATTAAAGATATTATGTACTGTATTTGACAGATTTCTACGAATGGAAAGCCACAGATAAGTTGAGAACCAAGTAAAGTTAACTGTGTCGTACTGTCTAAAAATTCATAGAATTTATAAATTCTACTCGCGCGGCTCTGGCACATGGGATCGTGACTAGGCTCAGTTCAAAAATGTACAAGTCGACCTCCCTATAACACTGTTGATTATTCCGTTTTATGTTGTACGAGTCAATTAGATTTTACAAATACGTGTGCCGAGCTGTGAACGGCCCACGTATTTGTAAAATCTAAGTGACTCGTACAACATGGAATTCATATAAAACGGAATAATCAACAGTGTTATAGGGGGGTCGACTTTTTAGTGTATTTACACTACAGCCAGAATTATGCTTGTCAAGCTTCTTGACGTCACGAAGTAGCGGCATCTCGTGGTAAAAAAGAGAACTACGACTACGGAATCGTTCTGTGATTAGACGCCAGTTTAAAAAATGGCGACCCGCCATATCTATTTTTTTTTTATTTTAACTCCTAACGTTTAATATTGCTTAAATTATATATTGTACAGTATATAAAATGTTTATTTTTTTAAATTTTTTCATACAATAACAATAAAACTTAAAAACTGATTTATATTTTATCTATAAATTTCTTTCAATCCTTGCAGCGCCCCTAAACGACGAGTTACGTAACTAATAAGTAAGATGGCGGTCTTTTCAACAGTTGATTTGAAACAGATTAAATTAGATTTGTGTAAATTATTGAAAGAATGTTCCGAAAGGAAATTGATACATTCGACGAAATGGTAAGTTATTACAAATATATAACTTGTTTATTATAACTGAAATTGTTTAATTGTTATGAAATTAACAAATGTTTATTATTTTTGTACATTTATGAGAATTATTTTGATTTGTTTGACTTAATTAGGGCTGCAGAATTATCTTTGGCACTTAGTAACATCAGATTAAGTCCTGAACAATTACAGCCTTCGTTACAGGATGCAGATGTGAGTATAATAATACATTTGACTTATAATTGTTGTTATTCAGAATATTTAACATACAACAAATACAAATTGGTAAGATGTCAACCCTTTTTAAGAATTTCCCACTCACAGAATTATAGACCCTCCTATATGAGCAAAAAGTCAAAGGAACAATACTTGTATGTGTGACTCGTGGCAATATATTTGCCTCCAAAGGTCAGTTTTTACTACATACTGGTACTACTGCCTATTCTCCATTCTCTGCATCGGTCGTGGCTGGCTACTGCTTGCCTTTTACTGATGCACCGCATTCGGTACGAGCAGCAGAGAGCACTGAAGTGGGCACTTGTTCAGTTTATGGGGTACGACTGTTTGAAAGGTTTTCTTCCATAAAATTAATCGATTCTAGACTAATTTGACTCGAATATTTCCAAAACATGTATAATTTTTTGGGAGTAATCCATATAAAATATGCTATAAACAAAAAATTGTAGGAATACTTACCGAGTGTGCACCGTTCGAAGCTCATTTTTGTCGTGGAGTGACAGCAGATGCATACGAAGTATATCGTGTGACATTTGTCGGTGCTATTTGGTCATGTGACTACTCATCTCTGATATGTTTCCTGATAACTTATTCTTCTTGTGAAGAATTCATTGAACTTTGTAGACATCATTAATGGAAATATTAAGACATCATTTCATTTTAAATATGGATTAAAATCAACATATAATAACATATGATAATGCGATAAATAACTAATAATTCTGCTCTGCTTTTAAATAGCCTAATCTCTTTCATGTCTTAAACCAAATTGAATTACAGTATATTTATTTAGATCAAAATATTAGACATCTTATGTTGCATCTGATTAATATTTATCATCATAATATATATCATGATAGAATTATTGTTGTTAGCAAGCGGTTTTACCTTTGTTGTTTCATATAGTCAATAATAATAATAATAATAATAATAAGTTGTTTCTAATTACAATAAAAATACTATAGTATATTATGATCTATCACATGATGTCTCCAAAGTTCAGTGAATTCTTTGCAAAAAGAATAAGTTATCAGGAAACTTGTTAGAGATGAGTAGTCACGTGACCGAATAGCACTGACAAATGTCACATGACACGCTTCATAAGCGTCTGCCATCTGATGTGCTGCTCTGAGATGAAAACAAGCTTAAGCAATGGCATGTTCAAACAGTGCACACTCGGTAAGTATTCCTACAATTTTTTGTTTATAGCATATTTTATATGGATTATTCCCAAAAATTATACATGTTTTGGAAATGTTTGAGTCAAATTAGTCTAGAATCGATTAATTTTATGGAAGAAAACCTTTCAAATAGTCATACTTCATAAACTGCACGTGTCCATAAGTGCAGTTTATGGAGTATGACTCCATAAGTGCTCTGAAGTGTTTATGTGAGGTGAGCACCCACATTCCCATAACTATATAATGTCAACATTCTTTGAATTAAAAAGCTGTTAAAAAGAACCACAATCTTACAATGAAATGTATAGTGAAATACTATCATATCTATGCAGTATAAGTTACTTTGAGGGGAAAATTGTATAATACTTGTTAATGTCAACACTTACTGATATCCCACAGAGTTATATGTTAACAAGAATCCACTGTAAATGTTTATTTTTCATACATAAAAGATGCATTTGTATTTTGGATAATTGTAATAATGTATTATGTACGATTATCTATTAAAATGTATGTACATTGCTATTGAAGCACACAGTTTTATTAGATTTTCTTGATGATCAGTTGATATTGTGTAAGCATGTAAAATATGAAGAGAAATATTTATAAAGGTTATAATTATAATAGTAAAACAACTCAAATAAATTTAAATATGTAAGAGTTAAATTGCTTTTTAATATATGTTTTCATAACTCATATGGAGCTTTATTATCAGATAATTTATGCCTTAGCATTTAAAAATCAATGCGTAAAATGCTAAAGAAAAATTCTTCTATTGTTTAGGCTACCTTGATGTTTCTTATTTCAATTTTTGATATGACAAGATATGAATACACCTGATGAAGTTCATACGTGCTTTGGAAACATTTATGTAATACAAAATTAATTTTATGAGAAAGTTTGATTCAACAAGGATGATATTCATTATTAAACACCTAAAATGTTTCAAATAAAAACATATTGAATATTTTTAAAATGAAATTGTTCACATATATGATTTATAGTTTTTACATTTAATAATTAAAATTTTATTTTTAGGATCAAACCTGGCAAGAATGGGATAAATATATATTAGCAAAGAGCTATTTTGATTCTCAAGAATATGACAGAGCTGCCTATTTTACTGAAAACTGTACTTCTCCAAAAGCACATTTCTTACATTTATATGCAAGATATCAAGTTAGTTTTTTTATTAAAAATTAAACTTTAATGATTGAATTTATTAAATACAATATTGTATAAAGCATGTAACAATAAATTTCACGATGATGAGGTATTTTTAAAAATGTTAAGTATTTTTTGCCTTTTTCTGTATTATGCACTCCTATAAGCAATCATAAACATAAAATTGAAATATTAGACACAGAATGAAATATACTAATTCAAATATTTTGAAAGCTATCAAAAATATTGAAACTTAAAGATTTTCAATTTTTAATATGTGGGGCTGTCCATAAATGATGTCTACACTGGAAGGGAGGAGGGAGAGGTTATTACAAGTCAGACAAGGGAGAGGGGAGGGGTTGATCTTCAGTGGATGTTTGTTTGTTTCATTAAAATTTCTACAGTTTATGCATTTTATTAAATTTATTTCAAAATTTCTTGTATGTTTCGTTTTTATTTATGGTATATATTATTCATAAAGTGATATTTAGATTGTCATTTATTTCGTAATTCTCACTTAAGTATTTGTTTAATTGTAGTCTGGAGAAAAAAAGAAATTAGATGATATGGTTGATACAGTTGGTAAGTATAATAAATTTTTTAATGGTGTTTGACTATATGAAATATAGTATTTCTTTTATGAACTTCACACTTAGCATTTGCAGATAATATTTTAATATTTTGAATAAAAATATGAAGCTTGTTTTCTCACTGCAACTTCAACAATGTGATAATTACATCAAAATCAAACAAACAGCTGGATTCCTTTACCCACTGTTAAGGTTAAGTAATTACTAAGTACTTGGGTTGGATGTAGGCAGTTACAATGCCATCTCTTAAATTTAATAATTATAAATAAACAAATAAACTTTAATTTAATTTAAGAATATTTTGAAAGAAAAGATTGGCCTGGAATGGGACCCATAACTCCTACTTCCCATGAAGACATTTTGCCAGTTACACATCCAGAACTCTGTCTGATCTTCACTTTCAGACTAATTACTTAATTAACTAATTCAGATATAACTATATTGATCACTCACTGATTTAACAAGAGATGGCAGTGTAACTGTCCACTGCCAAATTACTAATTATTTAGCCTTAATAGCCTGATAAAGGAATCCAGCTGTTTGTTTTATATTTGATATACTATATACATGTTAATAAACAGCACAGCTAGTTTCCTCTAATAACAAGCATGCTGTTTATTGGAGGAAGATAGGGTCTTATTAACTGAAAAATTGCACATTCTATTCAGCGTTGTCACTCTTACTGGATTTTAAAATAAAGTGTATTAAGTGCTCTGTTGTTGTTTAAATAATAATAAAGTGAAAAAATTTGTTAAATTTATTCCATTAGCAGTCTCTTCAGAATAATAGTTGCACTCAAAGAACAGAAATAATAGTTCTCTAACAATAAGTGCACTGTAATAAACAGTGCAGCTTCAAGCTGAGAAAGTTATAAACAGCATGCCGTTTATTAGAGTATGTTAATTTATAAATCGAATTTTGAAATAAATTTATGCCAATAGTCTTCTCCATATTAAAATATCTAAATAGTGAAATGTTTTAATATCAAATACAAGTAAAATGGCAAAACCATATTTGGGACAAGACTATGTCTCGGAGACAGAATCACTTTGATGCTCAAGGCAGGTCTCGTTCTCATTCTCCTATCTTCTTTGATATTGCTGCTTTTGGGCGCGATCATTCAAACTTTGCCGGCCACGACCATGAGATTGTCCACAATGCATCTTTGATGAAATTAACCTATCTAATTTCAAAATTTCTCTCCATTATGTGTCAGCCCGGGAATTTTTGTCAACGCGTAACGAAAAGTTCCCGTTTTTGAAAAAAATAATTGTGGCTATTGCATTGCCCGAAATTATTTTTTTTTATTTTGCACAAACAATATACAATTTAACTCGATTATAATGTCATCGAATGTAATGACAACCCTAATATAACGTCAAATTTTTATCAGTCCTACGATTTTACTATACTAGATAATGTTAAAAAACCCACTTGTAACGACATAAAACCGTTTTAAACGTCATATTTGAAGCACTCCCAAATTTACAAAATTAGATTACAAATTTTATTTAACATAGAAGAAACTACATGTTCAGTCCTAAGGTCAGAGTTCACTTCTTAGAATGACTGCAGGTTGTACTCACCCCTACCTGACTTCGGTGGGGTGAGGTGGCTGTTTTGCCTGTTTGTAGAAGAGGGTTGCCATTTTGGATTTTATTTTGACTCGACTCTTGGTCCCCTGACTACCTACGAGTCTGGATTTTTTTATGCGCAAATGATTTGGGCACTTAATACTCTGTGCCATTTATCTACTCTCGACATGTACTTCTTCATACTTCTATGCTGGTAAGAAAATCGGGCAGTACGATTTTATAAACAAGACATAGTCTTGTCAATAACAAACTTATTTTCATTCTTGAAAGAGTTAAAAACCACTTAGTAGACTGGAATGTTATAATAAACACTTCAGTCAAAAGCCTTAAATTGTATTCCAGTAAGGTTTACTGTTACTTTTATTTTTATTTCTATTTTATATATTTTGAGAATTTATTTTACTTAATTTTTCAAAAAAAAAAAAAAAAAACCATTGTTTGATTCAATCATGCCATCAGATATACAGACCTGAAGAAGATCTCCAATTGCAGATCAAAAACGTTAGTCGAAAACCTTTTTTTGAGTTAAAACCATACTGCAGTACATTTTAAGGATTTTGATTGAAGTTTATATTATTTTCAATCTCTTTCAGTTTAAAAGTGTCTTAATATAAAAATATTTCAGTTTAACAAAATAAAAATTTAAATTTTTATGAAAGAAAGCAATCGTTATGACAAAATCTGCAAATTTGTAAACATTAATTTTCTTTAGTTCTTAATGGACACTGTCTCTATGTTTATCTAACAATACAAATTATAGTTGTAATTGTTGATTTAGTTTGTGGGTGACATCGTTGATGTACAATTATCTAAAATGGTAATCTTACCTTCATCTAATATTGTGGAAAATGAAGTCAAGATTATTTTTTCAATGCAGTTAACATGATGTTAACATCCTGCACATAACAACATGAGAAAGTATGTCAGATAGCATATTGGAATGTTGTAAAACAGTTTAGTAATTTATGGAGATTTTTGAATATACACACAATGCAATAAAAAATGTCAGACTTTTTTCAACAATAACCAATGGTTATTCTGGAGAGAATAATATGGTTGATTATCAGAGTTGTTGCTATTTTGTACATCAGTTGTTTGTTTAAGACAAAGCTGATAATAAATAGTTACATAGATGACTAGATCATTGAGACAGTAAAGGCATTAATCTGCCCTACTTGGAGGAATCAGTAGGATAGGCTAGTGCAGCATGCAGTAGAGTAAGATGAATTGACACTGCGCTTTAATAGTCATTCACCCATTGTAAGTTATGCTAAACTCATGATTGAAAGATCTTCTTTGTTCAGAGGGCTGTTAAATTGTAGCGTTCTTTTTTATGTTAATATTGCAGGTTTTAGTTAATAACCAGTTTAATATTGCATTTGAAAGATCTTTTTATTGAATTTTTTTCTTTTAATATATGAATCACACTATTTAATGTGATGATTTGCATTTGTGTCGTATATAAAAATAATGAACATAAGAAGCTGGATGCATAAAATTTAAATTACTTTAATTTAAAAATATATATACAGTAAAATCCCGTAACACAAAGTCAAGAGGACTTAAAATTGGCACATTATTAAGTTTTTAATATGTTGATTTTCATTGAAATTGAAACAGTTATTTAAAACATTTTCTTGCTTCAGAAGATATTTTCTCATAGGTTTACAGGATTTGCCATTTATTTATGTGTTCCAATTGTTAAATCAAATTTTATTTGCTTAAGAGTTATTCTTATATTGTTATGTCATTTCATAATTCAACAAGGAAAGAAAGAATTACAGTAGCATTGGGCATTGGTTAATATTATTTAAAAACATTTAGTTTCTTTTTTACAATCTCAATTAATATCCCTTTAAGTATCTAGTTTATAATCAACTATTGAAAACTGGATATACTTAATAAACAAAGTGAATGAAACCAATTTCCAACACAAAATTACAAGAAAGCAAATGTTTTCAACCATGTTAAATGTGCATCTTCAGGCTAACTGACTTTTGCAGCTGTTAGAACAAGGGAATTGCTGTCCACATGTTAAGAAGGGTGATGTAATAATGAGAGAGGAGGGAGAGGGTTGTAAGATTAAACATTGTAGATCAATTTTTATCCAGTTTATTTTGTTTAAATAATCTAAATATGTAAATTAGGATATTTATTTGCTATGTACTCCTAGGCCATTCGACCAATTGCTACGAAACTCTCGGCAGTTATGTTCAAATACTCCTAATGCAGATTATGTTGTACATCTCATCCCAAATTATTGACTGGATTTCTCTATATTGATTAATTTCTGTCTACAGTTGATTGCTGCCCCTGTACATGTGCCATCTATTGGAAAAAATTTAACAAAATAATTAACTAAATATAATTTCTTACAAAAAAGGATATATATATATATATATATATAATATAATTTACTGAATTACTGCGACAATGATATAGTGTGAAATAGATGTGCCATTATGCTATTACTGAGACAGGTAGCACATAGCCCTTGCCTGCTTGGAATGTAGTAGTGTTTTTCACTGTACATCATACGTTTTGTGTTATCAATAGAGTCATGACGGTTATGTATCTAACTCCATTCAGGGGAAAATTTTTGAATTGAAATAATGTGACTTGCATTACAAATCAAAAGTTCATATACAATTAATCTGGTCCTTTTTCTCTTAAGATTTCTATGTCTTGTCTCAACTTTCATCTTTCTAACTGTTTTTGAGATTAAGGAAGGACAGAGATGCACAGTGGGAATTTATAGGTCTACAATTTTTTCAAATTGCAGCCCAATAATTTTTCTATAAATGCAATATTTATAAGAACATACTTTTCATGTAGTTGATACAATCTGTTACCAAAATATAAACACTCATTATCACATAAAAGCAATTATCTAGCATTTTTACAAGATTTTTTTTTATTATTTAAACAAGTTTCATATGAAATCTTTTGAACGTTAAGGTTAGCAACTTCAATCACATGCTAGGCCATCACAACCTATCCAACACAGATCTCTTTTCAAATATTAATAGTATACCAGTATTAATTAGTAGTCATTGAGCATCCTCTCTTCAGGGAGGAGGTATAATTAACTTCAACCCCCTTCCACAACAGTCCCTTCTTCCTATCGGACCAACAGTATGGTGGCATTCGAATATGAAAATTACATAATACTAGGTTAATAAAGTATGTTTTAAGTGATTTTTGAGAGTGCTGAGTTTAAATATTTGGTCTGTTTTTTCCAAAATTTGAATTGTTGGAAGATTACCATTTTATATTTGGCTGTGAATGGTACAGTTTCTTAGAGTTAACATTAGAAAACATTATATCTGAAAAATATAAGATAAATTTTTAATTCCTGTCTACCTGACTATTGAATTCATACCATCTGACCATTGAATTTGTGCCATTTTGTACCATCTGAGTATTATGATAAACATGACGATGGTAGGTTGAAATAACCAAACTCTTTATATGGTTTTCATTTTAATATTCGTTATATTATAGTACAGTAGAACCTCCATTATCCGGACCTCTATTATCCGGATTTTCGATTATCCGGATTGTTCAAAATAAACAAAAATTTTACGAATTTGCTGATTTGCACTTGGCGAATTACGACACTGTTTATGTACGTGATGGAATGCATAACTTTTTTTGTTTCAACAACGTCTCACCCAGCACAGTGGTCGTAAACTCTTAAATATATTTTACGTAGTAATAAAAATATAACTTGACATACGTATTTATAAATAATTTATATTCAAATTACATCATTTCTATGACCAAGGGCGGCGTAAGGCATGGACGACGTGGGCCACCGCCTATGCCTCGCGGTCCGAAGGGCCTCGCGCCTCGAAGGTTTATGCATTACTTAAAAGCCGCGAACGCGACGAAAAAATTTTACTCGTCATAAAACGATAAATAGTTTGTCAAATTTTTATTCATAAAAATGCAGTTTCAACTGCTTTTTATTTTATAAAATCCGTCTTCTTGCGCCACCAGAGGGCCTTTTAAACAATAGGTAGTCTGTTAGCGTTGGTCAGTAGTAGTCCAAATTCAATACGAACGTTTGTTTCTTGAAAATTTGACCACGATTTAAATACAGTATTTACTTTTAATATCACCGATATGTCATCGAAAAGAAAACGTGTTGTATTATCATTAAAAGACAAATTGAAGTATTTGTTTCGATTATCCGGATTTTTCCTTATCCGGACTACCTTCATCCCCAATTAGTCCGGATAATCGAGGTTCTACTGTATTTGATTTACATAACTACAATGGTTATCTTATGTAAGGGTTTATCACACCAAGTAACCAGTCTAACATATTTTTAAAATTGTTTATTTCTCTACAGTACACAATTTAAAGAATTTTTTAAATGTATTAGATTGGACACTTGGTGTGATAAACTATTATGTAAAATAACCTTTGTAAATATAAATCAAATACTATACTATATAATACAAAAGATAGAGGTATGAAATAATCTTAATTTTTATCTTTGCTGTTGTTATTTTTTGCCCGAGCAACACTGGGCTCATCTGCCAGTATATAATAAATTTATTATCAAAAGCATTTTCCTTTAGATGTTTAATATTCTTTCCATTAGCATAGTATGTGGTTTAATGTTTTTATATTCTATTAATTTGCATTTTATAATTGTCTGTCAGCTTCTAGAAATTATATATAATTGCATTTATTTATAACAATATATTAAATTGTGATTTGATATTTTAAAAGTAATTTATTTTCATTTCTAGTTCCTGGTGAAAAGGTAAAGAATGGAGCTTTAAAAGTCTTAAGAGCAGAAATGCAAAAAGAATATCTGAATAAGAAATTAGATGGTTACTGTTTATATTTGTAAGTATTATTTTAATAAGTAACTTGTTAATTCTCAATTAAATTGTTTTGTTGTTATAAGAATATAGTTATTTATTTTATTATAATAATTTGAATCAATAAGTCATTATATACAAGGTCAATGTAATTTCCAGATTAATAAATAATAATTTTATTTAAGCTTTATGTTGTTTCTTTTATTAAACATCTTCAATCATGTACTTGAGCTTTGTACTTTCTTAGTGTTGTAATTGGGCTACTTTGCCACTACTATTAATAATTAAATTAATATTTATTAAATAATTTAGAATATTTGTTCAGTTTAATTAATTTATGTCTATCTCAAATATTTTCTTTATTCTTCAGTTTGTCTTATTTGTCTAATGTTACACCCTTCAATTTCAGCAAATGTTTAAAACTTATATATTCATAATTTTCAAATCTATAAATTTATTTTTAAGTTTGTATTCATTCCTGAAGTTTTGACTAATAATAGTTTATCATTTTACTGAAACACAGTAATTATATTTTTGAAAAAATACAGACAAATATGTCATTTAAAAGTTTGAAATGATCGTATTTAAATGAAACTTAAATGTATTCTTCATGGAATTGAGGATAAATTACAAAGGATCAAAAGCACTTATCAAAGAAATAAGTAAACAATCTTAAATGTGTGTTTATAAACAAGAATATTATTATTTATGCTTCTAAACGTTTTTAAGATTATTTCTCTTTAGAATTCATTTATGGATAATTTTATTAAAATTTAATATTGTTTTTATCTTTAGGCTCATTTTAGAATTAAATCTATGTAGTTCAAAATGTTAAAATACATTACCGTAAATAAATGATTTATGAATGTACTATTATGAATGTAAAATTACTATTATAAAATTAACTCTAAATTATATTAAAATTTCAGATATGGGATTGTTCTGAAGAGATTGCAATTACACAAACAAGCTGTTGATATTCTTACAGAAGCAATTCACAAAGAACCACTCCATTGGGGAGCTTGGTTAGAACTGGCTGCTCTAATAACAGATAAAGACATGGTATGTATCTTGTTAAGTAAAGAAATAAACACATACAACATACCAGCATACTTGAAATTAACATATTTTTATTAACTTTTTCATCTGTTTATAACACATCTTCAGGTATATATTGCAAAACAAAATGGACATATTAAAATTGAATAAGCTTTTACGAACAACTTAAATTGAACTTGTTAAGTTGTTCATAAAAGTTTAAGTATGCTGGTATAGGTATGTTGTGTGTGTTTATTATATTCCAGTATTGAAAAGTTATTGAGTAAAGAAATTATCATTACATAGAAAATAAAATAAATATTGATCTTAAATGATCCTAAATAATTTAAATTTATTAATTTCTTTCAATTAGTTTTCCTCTAAACTTTGTGTAATTTTCTTTGATGTTGTTAAAAGTCTTGTCTGCACTCTTGACATTTCTACTAGTTTTAAAATAAAATTTAAACTAGTTTTTACTATGAAGCTGTTTGAAAATTATGCATTAATAATTTGTGTATGTTTTTCTTCAGCTCTCAGTTCTCACACTACCAGACCACTGGATTAAAGAATTTTTTCTGGCTCATGCTTATTTAGAATTACAGTTAAATGAAGAAGCATTATCAATTTATACACATCTCCAGGAAATAGGTTTTGCTGCCAGTACTTATATAATGGCACAGATTGCAATTGCATATCATAATATGAGAGGTAATACTAACACAAGAATAAAATTTGATTTTTAAAATAAATTCAGACTAAATGTATACATTTATATATTTCAGACGTTGATCAAGCGATTGAATGTTTTCAGTCGCTACAAAAAATAGATCCGTTCAGACTGGATAACATGGATATTTATTCTAATCTTCTTTATGTCAAGGTGATTATGACTTAAGTTTTTCATTTTTATTATTTCTATATATGTTTAGGAAGAAGGGCAAAGTGAAACAGAGGTGCAAAAACATTACGCTTTTGTAGGAAATAGAAATAAAGATTACAATTGACTGAGGAGCTCATGAATTATATGAATAATGTAAAAGAAGCAAATCAAATGTATAGTATCATGCCATTATCTTATGCCAGGCTGCAATTTTTAATCACCTTTTAATTTGAAAAAAAACACTTGACTTCCAGTCCACTGAAAGTTTGTATATAGTTAATTTGGATCTCTAATCTCTAAGCTTTCCATATATTGTCTTGATTTTTATCTATCTAACTCCATTCTCGAGATTAACAAAGGATAGACGAACAACAATAGGAATGTATAAGTGCAATCTGAAAATTGCAGCTTGACAACTAATAATAGCTTTTCAAAATTCATCTAACATACAAACCATTATCAAACTTGGAATTTTGATACAGAAATGATATATTTTCATTCATTTTAGCATAAATTATATATTTATAGAATTTTTTATAAGAAGAAACTGGCTGTGAGAAAGTGATATTATATTTTATTTTATACAGATGCCAATTTTAATTTTTATATCCTCTATAATGAATATTTAATCCAACTGCTGAAGAATGATGAGTCAAAATGCATTTGTAAAGGAATAAAAATTCCAAGCTTGATGATGGTTTTGATGTTGATCAGTTTTGGAAAAGTTATCATCACAGTTGCTCTCATCATGCTATAAAAATAAAAATATTTTAAAAATTACCAAAGTAGGGAGATGGTTTTCTTTTCATTCAAGTAATAAAAGTACTTTTTTCTATATATTTTCGTTTCAAATTTAATAAGACTTTTGAAAAGATATATTTGTTGCTTTTTGACTATTTATCATCATCACCAATACAGTTAAGAATAAATTTTAAATATTTGTTTAATAATTTTCAGGAAATGAGAATGGAATTATCTTATCTTGCACACCATACTTCAGAAATTGAAAAGTATAGAGTTGAAACTTGTTGTGTGATTGGTACATTTCTTAAAAATTTATATAAAATATGAAATTTTATATTTTTTAATGTTTATGTAGTTAATTTCTCATTCCAGGAAACTTTTACAGTTTAAGATCTCAACACGAGAAAGCAGTTTTATATTTTCAGAGAGCATTGAGGTTAAATCCCAATTATCTTTCTGCATGGACATTAATGGGGCATGAATATATGGAAATGAAAAATACATCCGCAGCCATTCAGTCATATAGACAAGCAATTGGTTAGTTACTTTTAATAATAAGTTAATTTTAGTAAAAACGATTAATTAACATTGATTATTTTTGCAGAAGTTAACAGAAGAGATTACAGAGCATGGTATGGTCTTGGACAAACCTATGAAATTCTAAAAATGTCTTTTTATTGCTTGTACTATTATAGACAAGCACAACAACTTAGGTAAAAGATAAAAAATAAAATAAACTTTTTGGAATGAATATAATTTATAAAATCCTTTTTTATTAACATTACTAGACCTAACGATTCTCGAATGATGGTTGCTCTTGGTGAGGCATACGAAAAATTAGAGAAGCTCCAAGAAGCCAAAAAATGTTTCTGGAAAGCTCATGCTGTCGGAGATGTTGAAGGAATTGCATTAATTAAACTAGCAAAGTGAGTTTTTAATAAGTTTTAATACTTTTATAACTTATATCGTATCAAACGAAAATGAAAAATCTGTGGCTTGAAATAACCATATTCCAAAAAATTAGATTATTTTTATGATTGGTTTACATTGATACGTATTTGATTTTCTCATGTAGTTTTCAGCTTTGCTGAATATGACTTTTATGTTTTAATGAAGAAAACTTATATTAGAATTATCCAGTATATCATAGTTCATATTGCCAACAAAATAGAATTTTATATAATTATCTCTGGATTATTACTTTGGTTTTTCCTACAACTGTTTAGTATCATCAGAACTTTATTGAGTAGACATATGTTTATTTTGTAATACCAGTAGAGCATTGTTTATCCGAATCAATTGGGGACTGAGGTTGTTCAGATAACTTATTTTTCGGATAACCAATTATGTACGAAAAAATATATTAACCTATCCCGTGTTGAAATTTTTCTCCATTGCATGTCGTTTCGCATTGAATTTTCGTTTATGTTAAGCTACCATATACTTTTTAAAATAATAATCATGGCTATTGTATCATTAAAAATTATTTCTTTATTTCTTACAAACAAAATAAATATATTGAAAAATATAAAAATCAAAAAATATATATTTTAGAAGATGATCTAGTATCAAAAACATTCGATTCAGCACGACACAGTCCTCAGAAAAACACCATACAAAAATGCCAATGCTACCAGCTAAAACACACACACCAACAAAAAAATATTGGAGTAGCCCAAGATATAGCCAAAGATTGCAGCGCTACAGAACTAGCGAGAATTTAAATTTGCAAACTGGAATGCTTTCGGATAAACAACACTCTACTGTATAAGATATAATTCACAATGATTAGAAATTTAACCAAAGATTTTCTTGTATTTGGCAAGAACTATGCTTGCTTTCTGATAATTGTGACTGGTTTCAGTAACTTTGTAAATATTTGTGCAAACTGAAATTTTCCTCCTCAGCCTATGAGTTATAGTAAATTTCCTCAAGTAACATCTACTATCTTTAGTTTTTGAAGAGAAAATTCTCTCATAAGATGCATAATGGATCTCTTTCTCTCTCTTGTACAGTCACCAAGGCTATTTGAAAATTTATATCTAAACAGTAGTAGGAAATAATTGTACATTTTCAAATCAGATAAAAACAGTTCAGAAGTTTTTAATTTTAAAAAATTAAATTTTACTTTCAGACTATATGAGAAACTTGGAGAAGAAAATGAAGCGGCAGCAGCTTATACAGATTACATTAGAGATGCCGAAGAGAGAGGCGTCAGTATTAAAAATTTCTGGAATGTTAGTTTGTATTGGATTTGAATTTTAAACATTGAAAAGGTTTCTATTCTGTTCTTTCAGATAATGGATAGAGACGAACAATGTCACGCTTACAGGTATCTTGCTAATTATTACTTAACACATCATCGCCTAGAAGAAGCTTACGAGAATGCTCAGAAATGTTCAGAATATAATGAGGTTATTATATTAACTATTTTTATAATAATTAACATGACAATGTTAAACTTATTATTATTTTGTTTAGACACGAGAGGAAGCAAAGATGCTCTTACATCAGATTGCACAGTTGAGGACAATACATGATAATGAAATCATGCAAGTGAGTATATTTTTGAATTATTTTTGCCTTCTGTTTTAATAGTTTTAAATTTCTTCCTATTGATAGTTGATAATTGATAATTAGTAAAAAACTAACAGGAGTGAAATATCGTATTCTATTGAATCTTTCAGGAAAGATGAGGCATAGTATAGCTTCCTTAATATTATGTTGATTCAGTACACTGTTACATTTTAAAAAGAAATCAAGTGTTCAAGTCAATATTAGAAAACAGATTATTGAAAAACAATTTTTCTTATTCAGAAATGTGTACTAGAAAGAGGTTAATCCCAATAAATAATGGATATTTATGACAATTCATCTCCCATTACATACTGAGATGCCATAAAAATAAACGCAAGATGTTCATGTTGCTGTAACTGCACAGCAATATGAACAGTTACAAACCATAGTAGCACAAGATTAGCAGGAGAACAAAAGATATTTAATGGAATTCAGTATAATTATATGAATACCTATAACATGTATTTTTGCAGATTGTCTGGCATGCTGGTTTATCCAGGGGAATGCCAGCATGCCAGTTTATGAGGTTATACACAGTAGTCCACAACATAGATGTCAATATTCTCTATTATTGTTTCTTACCATATATCCTTTATATACCCATTGAAAACAAGTCGTTGATGCTAAGAGAAAGCTCATTTTAAAATTCTGTCCTTTGAAATACACACTCAAAAATATTATGTTTGCTAACAATTTTCACCTGATGAATGCACGTGATATGTTGTGACCTTGAACATTCCAGGATGATGAACATACTGTACACATTCTTGTTTTCCAAGTTTTTTCTACTGTATTTCTTATGGCATATTCTTTTGGTTAAGTACAGTCGACCCCCCTATAATTACGATTCCTAAAACTACGAAAAAATTGTGACCGGTATCCGTAAAAAACAGTAAAAATTCCCTATAATTACCTCAAACGTCATCGGGCAGCTGAACTACTTTCCCGCCGTCCGTAGCGCCAACTACGGAGAGATTTCTATCGTCTGGACAGTATTATATAAATTAGGTACTGTACATATAATTATATATTAATTTATTGTAACTTTGTTATAATTAAATATATAATTTCCGCCGTCTAGCGTGGCGTCACGCTACGGAGATTTTTACGCTAACTATCGTCTGTAGAGTATGTAAATTAGGTACCGTAAGTCTAATACAGTACTGTAATTTTATACATTTCTTGTGAAAGAAACATTTCTTATTCAACGGCGATTAAAATTATTTATATTAATGATGTCTCCGAAGTTCAAGGAACTATTCGCAGAAAAATAAGTTATTAGAAATCGGCGGCGGTTTGCTGAGCTGTTCCGCGACAAAAACAATGTTGAGCAATGGCGATGTCGAATGGTGACACTCGGTAAGTAATCCTACAATTTTTTGTTTATAGCGTAGTTTATACGGATTATTCCCAAAAAAAAATATACGTATTTTGGAAATGTTGAGTCGGATTAGTCTAGAATCGATTAATTTTATGGAGGAAAACCTTTCAATCAGCTGTAGTCTGTAAACTTGACACGTGTCGGGTTGTGATTGGAAGGATTCGTAAGAAATCGGATTCCTAAAAAATGGAACGTATCTCTATCTTATAGGGGGGTCGACTGTAATATAATTCCCGACTCTGGATGAAAAAAATTCAATTTTAAATTTTTTCGGCATATAGAGTTATTAATGTTGTTGTTAAATAATTTAAAGTTTAGTTCTTTTAATTTATTGTGGTACCGTTTATGGTGCTAAATATAATGAAAGATGGTGCACAGAATTTTAAAATGAGTTTTAAATGCAACATTTTGAGTACATTATCCAATGAAAATTTTGTATCTATCTCTAGTTAGCAGTATCCTTCAGCTTTCAAATAAAGCTGAAGACAATGGTATACTGTAGCTTTTCATAACTTGTAAAATTACAGGTTATGAAAAGTTAATCCATATTTGTGACATTTTTGGGTAGCTAAAATAAGACTTAGCTTAGTCTTTTGCATTTTGTGGAGCGTTTTGACTGACAATTGTAACTACGCTGTTAACCAAATTATTTCTTTTGATGAATCAGTCAATCTAATCATTTGATATGTTGAAATCTCCTTGTAAACCCCATATCCTTGAAAATATTTAATGCCTGAAGTTTAATCCATGCATGAGATATGAGAACTCTGTTATCCTTGATAAATTTTAAAAGTTGTTCCTCCTGTTCCAGAAATCAAGCCTTTCTGTTTTTGATTCCTCATTGTTGGAAGTGTTGTTCTCATTTTTTCTATTCCAATCTTGCACACATTGGTGAGGAATTTTAAATTCTTTTGCAGTCACAGAAATGTTACCTTGAAAATACCTGTTTTAAATGCAATAGTATAGCTTCTCTTTACAAGGTTTCCATATTCTTACTGTAGTCTCAAACTGTTAAAGAATCTGCAATCTGATCTCATTGATAAACATCAGTTTTTACTAAAAACCAAAACTGACGTTTCCAAGACGAAAAAGTGTTTTCTACATAGGTATGGTAAGAGACATCTTTGTAGGTCAAAAAAAGAAAGTGTAAATTACTGTACTGTCACATTCTGGCAAGTCATAAACAATATCCATTCTGTTCAAAATGTAAATGTGACTGTATTTACATTTTTAAGAAATTTAACAAATGCATGTCACTTTCTCCCTCTGAAATTTAGCCTACTATACATTTTATTTTTTGGTTGCAGTTTAATCAACATGCTGGTAAAAAAACCTGCCAAAATATGGTAGTTAATATAAAATTTTTATTTTACAGGTCGAAGATATAAACAAACTTCCTATTGCCCCATCTCAGTTTTGCTCTCAGGCAACAAACACTCCAGTAACTCGCCTCTCCTTCACTCCTGATAACGAAACCCTGAGATGATTATTGGACACATTCACAGACAACAAAAATTAAAATACAAAATCTTTATGTTCAATACTGTACAGAATCATGTATCCATTACATCTTTTCCAATGGTAAGATATTAAATAATTTGAAAGTATTATAAATAATCCGTTGCACTCCTTTCAGTAACCAGAGACGGGCAAACATGATCTGCATTAGATGAGGTCTCGGTTCCTGTAAAAAAAGAATTAATTATGTTCCACCATCGAAGTATATGCATTAATCATCACATACAAAAAATAGCTAGTGATCAATTGGCTGTAAATATTCTGGGTTAATGCTTCCTGATGTAGCCCAAGTTTGGTTGATTGCACAGACTTTGTAAACTTATGAAACAGAATCAGAAATTAGGTTTAAAAATATATGCTTTATTAGTATTGGTAATGCAATACTTTGGGCTACATTACACTGAATGCAACAAATTATTGCCGCAGCCATTTAGTAATTTTAATTTTTTTTCTAAGATTCTCATTTAATTCCTCATCATACATGCACAAAACAAATTAAAATTTATACTTACTGTTAATATATGAATTCTACTATAATACATACTTAAATCTCTAACGAGATTTATTAAAAAATGGCAAACCTAAAAATTCATTTGTAAAATTAAACTTTGACAAGCAAATGTTAATTTATATTGAAAAATAATCCATACTTTATGTACAGGTATTTCCAATTTCAATGTGCTACTTTCCAATTCTTCAAAAATCACAGATGTAACTTGTGGAAAAACAAATATGTAATTGAAGAGAAGATTCCATTCTTCCTAAAAAAAATTTGAAATATTAAAATATTTTAATATTTCAAGAGAAGTGAAAATCTGTATTATACTTACTTCCAATGTTAGCAATGAAAAATTAACATTTTCAATTGGAGGAAGAGCTGGATATTGACCTAAAAATACAGTTTTAAAACTTAATATCATATTTACATGAACAGAAAATTCCAAGGATTAATTCACTTATTAAAATAGTTTTGATCATACAAATCAGTTCAAATCCTTTTTAATATTCCAGCAAGAGACAGATGGTTAACAACTTTAAAAATCAATGATATATTAAAAAACACATATGCAATGTACACTTGATGTCAGGTCAACACCAAATGTACTTATATACAAAGTACAAAGTTGCACCCCACAGAAAACCCATTGCGACCCATAGGTTGGGAACCCATGGTATACTGAATAAAATCTCTAACACTGGAAAAATTCAAGGCATGGACATTTAGGATATTATCACCAGCATCCCTCCCACACAGCTTCCTTCAGAAAGCATTAGAAATTATAGCAATTTCTAAATTCCTAGTTACAGTACTTTCCACCCACCATGATGTATATAGAACTTTGCCCACGGAGGTTTTGCAAGCAAACCCATTTATGTTTAATATTTCAACAACCATAGTAATTGTTATATAACACCTACCGCTGAGAATCAAATGAACTATTTTCAATTTGATCAATTTTCTGGAACGTTTACAATTGTTCTATAATCGAACCAATATGCAATAACAAATTCAAATTTAAAACCGTTCGAAGATTTGGTTAAAAACTCGAAATATATAAAAATATTTATAACAATGTCATACACCTAAGTACTCAATGAAGATTAAACATTGTTGAAAACAAAAAGTCACATCTAAAATAGTACAGTAAAAGCTGTTCTTCTGGTTAAGACTTAATGCTCTCCCCGTGGGGAATTTCGAAAAATCCCTTCTTAGTGTGCGTTTCCATGACGTACCCTAACTGTGTACCAAATTTCATCTCTAGGTTCAGCGGTTTGCTCTGGGCGATGATGAATCAGTGACTCAGTCAGTCAGGACAAGTAATTTTATATATTTAGATTAATTGATTTCTCCAATATATGCACAAGACTTTATAACAGATGTTATATTCTGTTATTCTATTAACTTTTTAGTCAATCCAAACTGTTTTAAACAAGGGGCTACAGGGATTTATTTTTAAAGTTCCATACACAAACAAATTGTCATTTTTCAAAATACTTATAATGACAAATATATCTTATCATACCATCCACATGTTAATAAAATATTTTTGAGTTCTTCTGGATCCATTGCTAGTTTTAAGTAAAGAAAAAGATCCAGGTCAAAGTACAATAGTCTTTGTTAACTGAATATTACTTTCCAATATTCTCTTTTATCAAGAGCAACAGATATAATGTTTACAAAATATTAGTGGATACATTATGACAAGGAAGCGAGAGAACAATACAAGTAAATGCTAGTTAATCTACTTCTTAGCTAATTAATCTTATAGTATAATCAAGAACGGTTGATAAGATGATAATAAGCACAGAGCCCAAACGGTTAGGAGTTGAAAGTTGAAATTTGGTACACAGTTAGGGTAAGTCACGCGAATGTACACTAAGAAGGGATTAAGGCTTACCGTGAAGAACTCGGCTTCTATTATACTATTTTAGATGAGGTTTTTTGCATTTTTCATTGCGTTTTAATAGGGTATGCCATGAGAATGCACATTAAGAAGGGATTTTTCGAAATTCCCACCACGAGGAAGAGGGTTAAAAATTACCCCGAAGAACTCGGCTTCTACTTGTACTATTTTAGATGCCCTTCTTGCATTTATGCGGGAAATTGAACATATTTTTAGACCCTTCTAAAAATTCTCAATAATACTTAGTGTTCCATTGTATATAAAGTTGCATGCGCATAAGTTCACTTTATTCATCTTAATGTTCAATTTTATGTTCAAATTTATATTTATGAATGATTCTGGAAGATCCAGCCTATTTTTCAAATTTATTAAACCTGAAGAAGAACCCAGAAAGAGTTATGCAAACGTTTATTACTTATCACTTATTTATCACCGCACTGGTTAAGGGTTGCAGTGAGTCTTATTTATCGTTATACCATTTGTGGTAAGCAGATATCTAAAATTTTCTAATTAGTCTTGGAAGAGGGGGGACCTAATTCTTGCGCTCGGATCAACTATAATCTAATAATCTTAATCTTTGCTATTGTTTCTTTTTGCCTGAGCAACACCAGGCTCATCTGCTAGTTTACAGATAAGTTGATGGCATAACTGCTTAACTTTAGTCTATCTTGTATTGAAATTAATTAATTTGACTTACACAATTTTCTAAAATAATAATTAGTTGATATATTGCATAACATCTTAGAGATCGTGATATTGTTTACTTGTAAATGTGTACATATTCCAAACTTAATCTGATATTTGCTGTAAACAAAAGCAAATATAACAGTTTGTACTACATTTTCCTGATATTGCTGAACTAAAGTAATATTTTAATCTACAACTTTCATTCAGCTTACAAAATATAAACCCTACTCATGCATTTTTCTAAATCCTTCTAAGATTAATTAATTAAATTATGGATGCAAACAGAATTAATGAAACTCTAATGAAGCATAATATCATTTTGTTTAACAAACCGTAAATAGAATTTAATTTTTCAAAGTTACTCGACGAAAACACACATTTTATTTGATGTCCTATCAGCTTTTAGCCGATCTTTATGTTGCTGTACAGAATCGATCAAAGTGGTCTTTAATTCACAAAATTAATCTTGTGTTTAAGTGAATTAAAGCTACCTTATGATCAGTTCTGTCAGAAGTAAAGACAAAAAGCATACACTTACCGGCATTCACTTTGTTTTCAAACTGCCAAAATAACATAGAGAGACGAGCGTAATTATATTGGAGGAACGTGCCCGTTTTCTCTACTACAGATATTCCTTTGTCTTCAGAGAACCTTATTTTCACCTAAATTGTATAAAATGAAAAAAATTTAAATCTTTGGACGAACTTCTTCAAATTTTTAATTCTCTAACTTACAGGGATCGAAGGATTTAACGCGAGCATCTCAAATTTCAAAACCGTATCCGATAAAGTATTTAAATATTCTTTTTTCCACTGTTGACCTGAAAATATTTTTGTAGAGAGAGATTAATGTCATAAGAGTTTACAGCAATTTTACATCAACAATAAAAAAACATCAGATAGTATCGTGTGTAAAATACTACGTCATTAAATTTTAGTTTCATCCTGAGAAATTTAGAATTAATACAACTGTAACATTGTTTCTGAACAATATTCATATAACATTCTAAAAGAAAATTTAATTGCCTTAATTATACATTTTGACTTTTTTTACACTCTGAGGTTTTGAATAAGTAATCATATTATCATTACAGTCAAACCTTGGAGTTTACAGTACTTAGAATGCTAATTTACATGTATATTTGGAAATACAGATGGGATCTGGCCCCAATTAATCCAAAGTTCTGACACTTCACTGTATATATGAAAAACAAATTAAATTTTTTATAAATTCTACATTTATATTGTCATTAAGGGATAACCAAAAGGTCGCACATGATGGTGGTTTAACCCACATGATGTCGAAATTGAGATAACACTGCTGCAATTTCACGTATTAAATATACTGTCTCTGAATAGAATGAAAGATTCTCAGGGTTCTGGTTAAGTATTGACAGAAATAAAACATGTATAACAATATGAAAACTAGCACGTAGAGCCAAACCAACTCCCGTATAACATCAGTAGTTGGTTTGGCTCTATAGTAACAAATCGAGTTTCTGAAGATGTTCATATTCATAAACTAGCACATAATTGCAATTAAAAAATAGGATTAGAACAGTGTTCTAATCCTGCTCCACATTTCAAATGTTCCATCTGATGCACAAGAATTCTATTATCTCAAAGGGCCACACAAAAAATAAAGGTGGCTCAGAGGTACGTTCAGTATTCATCAAATGTCGAGCAGTGTGAACAATTCAGTATTTGGTAAGCTAATTAACCATTTCCAATTCCTTGTCGGTATATTCTGCCAAAACAAAGGGGACGAATCTCGGACAAACAATTGTAATTACCACAACAAGCAAACGCTCGGCAAATAATTGTGTGCATACATACATACATGCTTGCCCCATGATAAACACATTGGAATTGGTGAATATGGATTGTATGGAGCCACCTTAACAAAAGTATTTGTGAGTAAAAATTGTTAAGTTCTGTTGAATTTTGACATTAAAAGATAGATTTTATGAATATCATTTTGTGTTAAGAAGCACTAATTGATTTAAATGAAACATAATTATTCTCAATTTTTTGTAAATGGTGCCATACATTGTTACATTTACATTATTAATTATGCATTAGTTAATCCAAAAACATCTGATTTAGACTCACTGACTATTTCTTCTCCATATTTATGAACCAGTGACTTTTCAAATTCGTCCTTCAGGCGACTGAAAGATTTTGTATGCAATCACATTCAGTTAATGTTTCTTTGCTATAAATATTGTTTTAAAATACTCACTTTGTATAATTTTCCATTTGTATTGGCGCGTGTGGAAAAAGTATAGGTCCATGGGTAACGATCGTCTAGAATACGTTCGGTTATGGAATATTTCATTTAAATTTTCTTTACTTTCAACATAATGTTTATATCTTACTTGACGTTTGGGCCCTTTGCTGCATAACATATCCACCATAATGGATAATTGCTGTTGAAAATAGGATCTGTTACTCGGTACGACGTGAATCAAAATGTCCGGCTCCTACAAACAAAAAATAAAAAAAATTAGCTTTTGTGCAGAAAATAATAAATTTATGGCTTAATTTATACATAAAAAACTTACATTGACGTGTTTGTCAAATATGTGTTGTAATTTTATGCACCACTTAAACATTTGCTTCCAAGATTCGGAATGACCTGAAATTTGTATTAATGAATATTTACATTTGCAAAAAGCAAAGAAAATGAGTTAATCGTCAATTAATTTAATGCAATATCCTGTTTTTTGAATGCAACGATTTGCTTTCACAGTCTTACATTCCTAAATTTTTGTGATTCATTTTATGTTTAAGCATTTCTTTTATATCAATAACACAAAACCAAATATTAATTTATTAATTAGTTTTCTTATATGTTACCATTTGAATGCCATAGCTTGCTGCCAAATCAGAACCGATACCTCTTATCGGTGCTTTTTTTTTCTAAAAATTTGCTGCCAGCACACGTAAAGTGTTGTTTTTAATGTAAACTGTCGGTACATATCAGCTACTGATACTTTCTGACCAAATAATGGCTCCATTTCTGGTGATAAATTCTGTTACCATTCTTTTTATGGTACTTAGAGATTTAAGTACCATATTTTTTACATTATAAGATGAACCCATTGTATCAGACGCACCACATTTTTTGAGGGAAAAAATGTTATTTGCAGTATAAGATGAATATTAAGTTCCAGATAAATTAACACAAAAATAGTTGTTTGTAATAAATATCAAATACTGTATCTCTCTTAATAAGTTATTGCTTATTCAAATTATTATAATTTTGTTTACAAAATGACTGTACTTACTGGAAATAAAACGGATGTTTTTGTCGTATCCTTTAGATCCAATAGGAATCTTACGATCTTCTAGAAATTTTGAGGCATTCAGAATGAAGTCTATTTCGGCTCCGTCTTTCGACGGCTCCAAATAATGCGACGCACGTAAACGCTTCGTGATCACATCTTCGGCTTCGTTTGTTTTACATATCTCCGTACATTTTATGTAATTTACTTTGTTATCCATCTGAATATCTTCGGCACCAACAATTGCAAAATACACTTTACATCTGAAATTCAAATTAATCATCGTCTATATGTAAATTGTACTATTTCTGCGCAATTTTATAAACGATGCATAAAATTCCAAAATAAGTAAGTCTCGTAAACATAAACAATTAACTAATTATGACATAGAAGAAATACATTACAGCCGAAATAAAGAGGAAAATCAAGAAAATTTTAAAAATGTAAATGTAATTTGATTTAGAATTATTAGTTTCATTTAAAAAATATCTAGAAAAATACATAATTTAATTTACCTGTTGTTGTTAATTACAGTAGATATATACTGTCCTATCAGATTAGTTCTCAGATGCCTCCATTCTCGAAGTCCCAACTCGTCGTCTTCGAGCACGACGTTAACCAAAACTGTTTTGAATTTAGTTTTGCAATATCTTCCGTAATCTTTTGTTTTTGTCACGTGGCTGAGAATGTTTCTGAAAGCGGCACCGCGATCGAGAAACAACTGAAGTCGACAGGACGGCAAGAGTTTACAGTTGTTAATTGGAATTTGCCAATTCCCACTCTTGCGTGGCAACGCTTCGCCAATCTGCAAAAGTTTTTTCAAACTGTGTGAAAATATAAATTATAATTATGTGTCTAAACAAAAATTTCAGTTGTAATGATTTTTTTTTTCCATGTTTATTCATCTAAATTCTATTTTCAAAAGATTTTTTAACAGAGATGAAATTTAAAATTTATAAAATGATAAATTTAATCCCTTATAATTTGAGACAGGTTGTTTGTTTCAAATTATCAAGACTATACTGCATTACTAAATCTTTTACCAAGCTCCTATATATGTACTGTACAGTACATATATAAGAGCTTGGTATATGTCACAGTTCAAGATGAAAGACACAAATAAATAAAACTGTAACCAAAATAACATAAAGAATAATTTTTAACTATAACAAATTAATGAAAAAAATCAAACGTTTTGTATTGGTACAATCAAAAAGCAGTCTTCTCTAGTCCCAATGTAAATCTTGAATGTCCGAATGCTCCGAATGTTCTATGAATTCAAATGTTAACTCTGTTGGAGCCCAGAATTTTAAAAATTGTTCATTCGAAAGGAAATTTCCATTATGCTTCCTCTTTAAGATGTCAACGTTAGAACAATATACATTTTCATCCAATAATGTGGATGATTTCGTTAGAAGTACAGAGTCCTGTGTTAAAATGATTTTGACCTCAAAGGTAACTGGTAAAACACTTGCATATTATTTGGTAGGATACAAAGTAACAGCATAAATTTTTGGAATGTCCTGGTTACTAGATTGGAATATAAACCGATACAAGATTTTCAGGTTGATATTGTGTGTGCTGGTGAGCATTGTAACACCATATGTTGTGATCCTGGCCACCAGTGTTTGAATCTGGGCCAAAAGTGTAGATAGATATGGTGTAGTCACCAAATGTCCCTGGGGTTAGTGGCAGGAGGAATTCCATGGAGGCTGCAGCATATCAGCTAGGGAGAAAGAATGAATGGTGAATATCCAGTCATCTCTAGACAAAGGGCAATACCTGGTCTCATCAACAATAGATAATGTCATAGGTACAATACATGGTCATCATGTCAGCCAATGTCTGATTGAATCTTTCCAAGAGGTCTGGGGGTAATAGGCAGTCATCTTTTGATGTGTACCAAAAATAAAGAGCACTTTCTGGACTATCTGAGAAAAAAACAGTTACCCTCAATCACACTAATCAGTTTCTTTGAAACAGGATAACCCCAATGTCAACAGATGTACAATTGGCTGTAGCTTGGGTAATGTCATAGCAACAGCACTTATTACCTTATGACAACATAGGAAAATGTCCCAAGAAATCAATGCCAATATCAAAAGGTTCTCAGTAGAGGAATTAGTGATTGCCCAGCCAATACTTGTGGGAGAAGTTTTTGACATTGACATTCTCAGCACACTTTGATATATTGTATGGTAGCAACTCATTCCTCTTAGGTAGTGGTTGAGTGCAATAAATTCTGGCTTAACTGAGGTGTCCAGCTGTCAAGTCATTGTGATAGAATTCAAAATGGAATGGCAGAAATATTGTGGAAAAACAAGAGGCCAAAGAGATCATTTAGATCAGTGTTTCTGAACAGGGGCAATATCACCCCATGTGGGCGTTTTTCCATGTTGAGGGGGGCGATTAGTAACAATTTATATTTTGTGGGCGAAAAACAATTTTCTGGGCAATATAGTAAAACAATATATTAAGAATAATTAGATATTTTATTCGTTATATCATACAATAATTAAACAAATAACATTATACTAGTCACTAGTCTATTCAATGCAGAACGAATTTGGGGTTAGTCTTGGCCTTCGGCATTGGAATTTTGTAATGAAGGGGCTATACTACATAACGGTTTTAACGAAGGGGGCGATACTATAACAGTTTTACTGAAGGGGCAACGATTTGTTAGAGTTTGAGAAACACTGATTTAGATCATGGTTTATTGATAAAGAATTCTACCAAACACTTGATAATATTAAAGTAGATAGTATCTTTGGTTAATTTATGGATAGCTTTATCAACCTGTTGCTGCTCCCTGCAGTTAACTGAACTTGTGATGGTATTCATGTCCTTGGTTGAGGGGGTTATGAGAAAGAACATTGTATCTAAATGTTTTTTTCATATAATATACAGTACTTATGTCATACTTCTGGAGATTGAATCAATTTGTCTACTGTGCTCTAAGTCGAAGAGACTTGGCTAATGAATGTAGCAAGTAGCAATAGGTTACCACTCAGAAAGGAATGATCCAGATGATAGAGAAATATTCTTATCTGTCATTGAATAGTTCAATTCTGCTAGCATAAGAGATAACAGGACGGTTTGGCTTGGGTTTGGACAAGGACAACACCAAGTCTGTAGCCACTGGCATTTGTGTTGTAGCTTAGTCAATGCATTGTGATGGAAGTGGTTTAAGTCAGGTTCAGAAGTGCAGTCTCTTATTGCTCGTGATTCCACCAAAAGCTGCTGGTCTTCTTCAGGATTGATGTGAGTGGTTTGGTAATTCTGGCAAATTGCTTAATACAGAAATTTAGGAAGCTACAAACTTGTTCATGTAGGATAAGACTTCCCATAGCTTATCAGGATAAATTTCCTTTCCATCAATGACAATCTTGATATTTTAGTTCAAAATCAACACTTCTTTGGGTTCCAAATGTAGATTTGCCTGCAAGAAACATTTTACGACCATTGAAATTAAGAGGCAAATACAACCACATCATCAAGGTAATAAAGATATGTTCCACTCAAACCTGGTAGTAATTCATTCACCAAAGATTGCAACCCCATTTCATTTACTCTTCTCTGATAATATAATTCAGCCAGTCAGACCTAGTAAGGCTTCTGTTTGATTGCATAGCAATCTCCAACATGGATTCAGTGTATCATGCTAACTAGATAGTTATAGTTTATAAAGAAAAGGCCTTAACTCGATGGTATAGCCAGAAGGAAAGGGAGAGGGAGGGATGGAGATAGGGTGGGGTGAAGGGTGGGGAGTGGGTGGGAATGGGAAGGAAAAGAGCGAAGGGGATAAGAAGAGAATAAGGGCACTTGCCGCGAACCGTCCGTACAGAGGGGACAAATTACGAATAGTGTGTAGGGTTAAAAGACCGCATGAAGGATACAGAGAGTAAAGATGGTGCCTTTGATAAGCATGACCAATAGCTAGAGAATAACACAAGGTGCCAGATGGAGTATGAACAGGGAGGCACCTTAATAGTTGGGTGCAATGGAGTAGGTGGACGGATACAGTCAGGTAAGAGTCAGCGAGTCATAGGAGCTCGAGGGTGAGGGAGCTGGACGCTAACTAGATAATGCTGACATTGGCTTATCTAGTTAGGACAACCACTGCAAACAAATTTTTGTATTTAGAGAGTAATGTCAACATTTTGATGGCTGTCTGACCAATCATCAACTGGAGTGATAACGTATATACCTGGGCCTTTATAGCTTTCTTATTGCTGAATGCAATTGCACTCAGAAATTTCTGACATTAAGTAGGTTACACCTACTCATGTTTTTGAGTGTTTTTATGGATGGCAATAATGCAGTCTCAGATACTCTATAGTATTTATTCTAGAATAAATTCGATAACCTATAAATCCCAGAGACATTTCTGGATTGAGTGCACCATAAAAAAAATCCATAATGAATTGCTTAACTTTCCTAGTGACATTTTTATGGCACCGTCATATTTTATTACTAAACATCTAATATTAAAAAGAAAAAAGCTTTAATTATTCAATAATGTAAATTCTGATTTATAAGATACAAACAAACATATTAATTTAATTTAACTGTAACTACCTCTCGAAGATACGATTTTAGACAATGAGTACTCGGATTTCCACAGAACAGCGAGAAATCTCCTCTCTCGCAATTTCCCGCTTCCTTTCTCAGTAACCAAGAAATTTTGACTAAGGACAATTTATGATCTTTGCAAAAATCGTCTATAAAATCTTGCAAATTTGACTGTAGCCCGCCGACTGAGCCATCATTTGTAGAATCTGCTCAATTAAACAAATCTCGCATAAAATTTTGCATTTCTCACAAAAACCAGCCAATTTATGATGTAATAAAAAGTTGGAATTTATTCATATTTTATACATTTTATAGTTTTAATACAAAATAATTTTTTTAAAAAAAACCTGACATTAAGATTTACTTTCTTTCTGTTTCTTTACTGGTTGATAATTTTTTCTGATCGAATTGTTGAATCCTTCCCTGTTTCTGGCCACTTCAATTGCATAAAACTGAATTCTGGGCACTGAAAAACAAAGAAAAATATTTTCAAAATTAAGTAGGGCTATTTTCAATGTTTAAGAATTAAATATAGAAAATATAATGAAATAACGATTGTTTTAATGTACTGTACAGTCACACCTCTAAACAACATCCACTGGCAGGAACATAAAAACTGGCTGTTGTTGGGAGATGAGCTGAAAATTACATGGGATGTAAAAAGTAATAAATAAAGTTTTCCTTCAATTTAATTTATATCTGTTTTTAGGTGTTCTCTGTACATTTGAAAATGTCTTTTCTACACAAATTTTTTCAGATTGTCTAAAATGTTAAATTTCTCTTAAAAGACATCACGGAATTATGTTTATTTTTTACATTTACAGCCATGTGAAAAACCAATAGCTAAACTATCCATCTTATCAATAATGAATATTTTTCTACAGTGCATTATTATTTTCTGTACATCATTTTGAGGGTGGTGGCCACTGTTGCGATATTAAAAACAAGTAAAACAGCAAAACTGTATTAGGGTCAAGACTATGTCTCGGAGACGGAATCACTTTGATGCTCAAGGCAGGTCTCATTCTCATATCTTCTTTGATATCGCTGCTTTTGGGCGTGATAGTTCAAACTTCGCCAGCCACGACCATGAGATTGTCCACAATGCATCTTTGATGAAATTAACCTATCTAATTTCAAAATTTCTCTTCGTTGCATGTCGGCCCAAGTTGAATTTTTGTTGATGCGTAACGAAAAGTTCCCATTTTTGAAAAAAATAATCGTGGCTATTGTATTGCCTGAAATTATTTTTTTATTTTGTACCAACAATATATAGTTTAACTCGATTATAACGTCATTGAATGTAACGACAACCCTAATATAATGTCAAATTTTTATCGGTCCTACGATTTTACTATACTAGATAATGTTAAAAAAAACCCACTTGTAACGACATAAAACCGTTTTAACGTCATATTTGAAGCACTCCCAAATTTACAAAATTAGATTACAAATTTTACTTAACATAGAAGAAACTATGTGTTCAGTCCTAAGGTCAGAGTTCACTTCTTAGAATGACTGTGGGTTGTACTCTTCCCTACCCGACTTCGGTGGGGTGAGGTGGCTGTTTTGCCTGTTTGTAGAAGACAGTTGCCATTTTGGATTTTATTTTGACTCGATTCTCGGTCCCCTGACTACCTACGAGTCTGGATTTTTTAATGCGCAAATGATTTGGGCACTTAATACTCTGTGCCAAATATCAACTCTCAACATGTACTCCTTCATATCTCTATGCTGGTAAGAAAATTGGGCAGTACGATTTTATAAACAAGATATAGTCTTGTCAATAAGGTTTCTAGAGGCCAGGTCCATTGTCCAGATGCTATTTCATTTGCATTTTTGGTCTAAAGAAAGTTTGGAGTGTTATGCAAAATTCTCTAAAGTAACGTGTAATGTTGTTTGTTAAATGTTATTCTCATTCAAATTTTAAGTATTTTATAATATATTGAAAGTTAAATTAATAGAAATAATTACCTAAGACAGTATTTTCTTTTGAATAATCTTTGGAAGAATCTATCCTAACTAAAGTTCCAAAATTAAAATCTTCTACAACATTTTCAAACGAATTACAGTACGGTCTCCATTTCTATATAAAAATATCAAATTAATTAATGATATAAAACATAATTCATGTTATTTTAAAAATCGCCAAGTTATTTTGACATTAAACTTATTACACTTACTGCTTTTGCTTCTTCGCTTTTCAGTTCTTTCTCATCTAGTACATCCACAGACATATCTGGAAATTCCTTGCGGAAGGATTCGTATATTCTGTCATCGTGGGGAGTCAGTTTCAGAAGCTGTGGATCGATCGAACACAACAGCTAACGTAAAACATAGAAGTTAAATTTTAGTAAAGCTCTACATTACCACAAATATAAAATACAAATTTAATTTTTCGATAAGCAAACTTTCTGCAACATACTTAAAAAATTTAATCCAGGAAACAATTTTAAATTAAAAATAAGCATTTAAATATATTGAGTAAACAATATTTTACTGTAAAAAAAATTATGGAGATTATACTGTGTATATACATATACACACAGTATAATCTCCAAATAGCTGACACCTGTTGGGATGGAGAAGTTCGTCTGCTATTTAGAGGCGTCCGCTTTTCACGGGTACATGCCAGCAGCTACATTGTATTTTAACGTGGTTATTACAAAATGAAGAATATGATGGATTATGAAAATATCAAATTTGCAATGCTTATATACCAAAAAGTATAAGTAGCATATACAATATATTATTTATTTTTTCAGCTGTAAAAATCTTGTTTGAACGTTGAGTTACAAAGGCAACTTGCCACCTACTTCAAGGGGTGGGAAATATATTCAGAATTTTTACATTTATAATGTCATTTACGATCTAAGCGACCAATAAAAATCGATAAGGGGATTGTCTGCTTTGTAGTTATTATGTGGATGTAACTTTTCAAACAATTTTGTTTTTTCAGTAACTGATTTATTAAAAATTACACTTTAGCCACCACAAAGCTGTTAAAATGCTAAACAACAACAACATTTGTTTGATGAATGTTCAAAGGTCATGTTACAAAGGTATTTTGCCAGCCATTTTAGTGTGAGAAGATATTCGGTTTTCTCGCATTTATGACATCATTTATGATCTTAAGTTTTTTCATTACTACTATACTATAGTTCTTGTCAAACAAATAACTTAAAAAAAGTTCTTAGTGTTTTGGTATCATAAGTTTAATTCCAACAATAAGATAGAAGTTTAATAATAATAATATGTATAATGATAAATGGTGATTGAGAACTGAACCAGGTTAAACTTCTCTAACAGATAAAGAATATTGTTGGACTTCTTATAATCTGCTCTCCTTCCCTATTCCTATTTTAAGCCATTCTTTATTTGATGCCTATGATCAAAGAGCCTAAATGATCATGTCATCCTAACAATGGAACCACATGTATTTATCTACATAAAAAAAGTCAATTTTATATCTATCAAGTTATATTTAATGATCCTGGATGTGTTACAAATTTTTAATTAATTAATAAACCAATTAGATTCTTCATGATTGAATTGATGAAGAAGTTCAACAAAAATTTGTAAGTGATTATTACTCACATTGAAATAAATTTCCATATGTTCAGTCGCTTTAATAACCCACATCAATTCCACATCGGGCTAGAAAATAAATAAATAAAACACATTAGTTCTCTACATCACATTTACTTGAGCTTTCAAATAGTTTTCAAAGAAATGCAAGAAATTCCAATAATTTTATGTAAATTGAAATTAAACAAAAATTATATGTTGGCTTGTAATGAACATAACAGCTCTTTCTGAAGATACCGAGAGGTCTGAAAAGAGCTGCCATTAAATGTTGCTACATTCGACAACATCTTGCATTTAGGAGAAAGAAATAATCTTCCTTCGTAGATCTGTTCCCTGTACTTCCAGGAACGAGCAAGATGTTTTCAAATAAGTCAAAACAACTCTAAAGGCAACTAACAATGCTACAATTAGCATTTGTCATTCGACTACTACCAACAGCTTGCCTTGAGTCTCACTACTGTCACATGTCTTTTCTTCATACCATGGTCTAAACAGTTTGCTATCTCAAATTTCAATCATCATCCTTAATATGAAATGAAGCAACTACATAAAAATAAGATGCTTCTAATGCTGAACCAATATGAAAAAAAAAAAAAAAACTATTTTAAGCAAGCTTTGATTTGAAGATTTAAACACACAAGGACCATCACCTTAATTTGTCTATCATTTCATTTATTTAAACAGAAACAATTTTCACATTTGCTGCTTAACTTTAGAGCCTTAAAATATATAGTCTGAATACATAAATAATTTCCAACACTTCAGGAAAGCATAAACATCATTTATTTCCTTTAAAATATTCAAAAATGTTAAATGTATAGCAGAGTAAACAACTAAAAGTGTTGTATGTAAGTAGAACAATATTAAAAAATAATAATTCATATATTTTCTAAAAAATAATAACAATAACTTTATTAAAACTAACTTGATTTGATCACTCTTTCCTATAATCTTCCTTTAATAGACAGGAATTATCAATTTCTCTAATTAAGGGAATTTTTGAAGAGATTAGAATTTTAAATAGATTTAGTCCAAAATGACAAATTAGAAAAATGCACGGAATTAAAATTCCGTGCATTTTTCTAATTTACTCTACTAATTTACTCTTTGTAATTTACTTTACTAAATTACAAAGAGAACAACTTGCAACAACTTCATTAGACCGGTAATACTAAGAATTGAACACCACTTATTTTATAACTTTTCAAAATGCCATTTTGGGTATAACTGTGAGCTTCACTTGTTTATACTATGGCGCACGTGCAGACTTCATTTATTCGAAAATTCAATTTCAGCATCATTCTTCAGTTCAAAATATTTTTCTGTTCTGTTTATGTAACCCAATGATGTCAGTTCAAAATGAATGAAGATGTTTGTTAAAGGTTTTGGTGATTTTTTATAAGAACAATTTGCAATTTATTTGTTAGCATTTTATTCTGTCTTTGCTCAGATTTGATTTAGTCCTTGTAATTTTAGGTATTACTGTAAGGTTTCTGATGGAGATGCGGATGGATAAGAGGGTCGAGGAGTTGTGAAAAATTGTATGTGGGTGCGATGGTCACTGAAACAGACTCTACAGTTACAAGAAAGTACCTGACACAAAAGAAGCTTATAAGATTTCCACAATCTCGGAAGTTCTAAATCGGTGGAGGCCTCTGGATCTTCCTCTACTTTCCAAGATAGTCCGAAAAGGAGGAGTGTTCCTGGTTTGCATGTGAGAGTTCCCTCAATGTCTCAACAGCTCCGGGACAATGTAATTGACTTCTGGTGATGGGAAGATGTTGATCCGAGGAAGGGAGACAGAGACAAAGATAGGGACGACACACACACACACACCAATTGGTCTGACACTTTGAACTTTCGGGAGAAGACAACATCATGTCCTTGAATTTCCAGGTTTTTATTCATTTCTATCCTCAATCGCCCATTCTGATTAGGTGCTTTTCCTTGTTCTTGCTTTCCAAGTGGTTGACCACTCATTACTAAGTGCAACAAAATCTCAGCTTAGATCATGAGAGAAATCAAAATCGACATTTAATTCAATCTCCCAACCAGAGATGGTCAATCTTAGGACTTACATTCTTCTATTGTTTAAACATTCGCATTTAATTTTCATACAAAAAAATTATTTCTAGCTTTTTTTAAAAAAAAAAAAATTATTTTAACGCATATTTTAGCAAGGGTTCAAACCTGTCCAGAGCCTCACATTACCTTGTGTGATGATTCATGCTAAAAGCCAACAAATGCAAATATTTAAATTTACAACTCCACAATACCCGGATTAAGATTATCCATCAAACTCCGAAGATACAGAAAAATTGATCAAACAATAAATTTCTACTGGAGAGTTTATAAAATTCTAATTGAATCAAAATAATTCTGCTTTATTTTAAAATATTTTCATTTTTAAAAACTGAATTTTTTTCAATTAATCTTGCATTAGACAACGGAATCAAAATAAATCTAAAAAAATTTCATGTCGAAACTTACATTGTTTTCGTATTCTTCTGCCGAACAAGAAAGAGCCTTATTAATCTCGCGAGGTTCATCCTGAAAACAAAAACAAAATAGTGATAATTAAAAGTTATTTAATTAAAATTTAACATAATTATAAGTTGTCTACAGAAACTACTGAAATGAGTAACAAATAAAAGATCTGTTCACTATGATAAATATCCTATACAACTTTAATACTAGATTAAATATGACAAATGTCAAAATCTCTTATTCTCAGTTTCACTCCTTGTCATGTCGTGTCTTACCACGACATGTTAAGGGCGCGTCGAGCGAGACACCCGATATATAAACTATGTAACGGAGGGCAGTGCAGCTTTTCTTGGGTCGTTGCTAAGCCCTGTTCCGTAGATACATGATATATGTAAAATAAATGTGTAATGTTCTAAGTGTCGTGTTCATTCACTTCTCAGGCACTCCTAATGTAAGATTCACGGGGATTTTATACTCCTGCAACTGTGTATAGAACTACAACATTCTCTAGTCTTATGATCTGTTGCAATGCATTCCTCTTTGTTCCAATCAATACTGAAAAATCTCAATCTTTTATAAATGTATTGTACAGAGTTCTCCTCGGTCTATCTATCTTTTGTCATCCATTAACTACCAGTAAGGTTTTGTACCATAACTGACCAGTAGTATCCAATAGTCACACCAAGATTTTACTGTTATTATAGTTTACACGTCATAATTATTATTAATTAGAAGGATAAACTTTCACCAATCTTCCTTTTACTGATATCAAATGTCATAAAACGCTTTAAATCAACGATAATTGTTTACGAAAGACTTAATACGATTACTTACGTTACCGCGTGCTTCCACCTCCATGTTGTTGTCAATATCTTATTTCGAATAAGTGTTGCCAGAACACCGTCCACATAAATAAATAAATTTAAAATAAAACGTTTGTTATATTTAAATTTATTATTATTATTTCGTACGTAATTATAAAATTATTTTTTTATTTTTATATTAATGAAACCGTGGTTTATATTTCTTTTCTTACACAGACACAATGCAGCGACAATTTTCAAACACTAAGCAAATTTTCCATCTTTTTATTCGGTTGGGACTCTTTCTACGGCACTCGTTTCGGGCTCCTGCCCCTCCTCAGCCAACTTAAAATTTTTCCATATGCAACAAATACATATATACAGACGGCACAGCATTTTTAAGTTAACACATTCGGATTGTTTTCTTTTGATAACAGTAACCAGTATATTATTACGCAATGGACTCCACTTCGTTCCATAGGTTGTACAAAGGACGAACAGACTAACAGGACAAATTTCTGTGATTCGTATCTTAACACATCACTTGAATTTACATAGTGACTATTGCTGCTGCTGCCGCTACGAATAGATCTCACACGTAACCACTTCAACTACATAATCTAGTTTATTGATTTGCATATATATCAATGGGGCAAAAAAAATGTTTTTAGTGTTCAATAAAAATTTTAATACAAACCATAACAACTGCACATAAAACTTATTAGCATACAATAATATTAGTTAATGGTTTTTAAATTCTAATAGCTATTATGCAAATATACTCAATATTTTGAACCCGAAAGATTAATATTATAACATTATTTAATATTCTCTAGCACTTTTATAGCATTTTTTAATCCAATTTTCACTGATTCTGACACTTAAATTTTTATTTATGCAATTTTTATTTTTACCATTAACCGATCGGAGAGCCGCGATGGTTAAGGCGTCATTCTACGTCACTGTATATCCGAACAAGCAACCCTAAGAAATTTCCGGGTTCGCGTGTGAGGAACCGTCCCTCACCACTTGGCCACCTCATTGTGGTCCTGGACAAACCTGTGTTAAATTAAACACGATTCAGAAACCCTCTTAGCGCCCAAAGAGCAGAAAGAAGGAAAAAATGTTTTTCAAAAAAGTTGGAGAAACACATACAGATTGTAGTGTACCATATTCGATGTAATAAAAAAATCACAGAGGGACACGCTACCCCTTGGAAGTCAAACAGATCGTTTGCTCCCACTAAATCAGGCTTTGTAGCCGAGGGCGAGGCAGAAGTTTTGGAATTAGAATTTAATAATTAATTTTTTAAGAAATGTCGAAAAATTCTATTCTGCCTCACCCAGTATATGGCAAAACACCTGATATAAGTCTGATTTTAGGAATCATTATGATAGTGAGATTATATCCCTTTGCTCTCCACTGGAAAAGCTGCATAAGACGTCCATGCAGAGAAAATAATGCAATATTCGTATGAAACTCGTTTTATTCCTATTTAAATTTTCATTTATTTAATTTATTATGAATGAATTTTAACTTAACTGGAGTGAACTCTCGTTAGCATCAACCCTGTTTAACGAGAACTATCGGTTCTCATCATCAGTTTTAAACGTTCTGTGACAGGCCGGACTTGACGAAAAATCTAAAAATTTTTCCGTCAGAAAAAAATAATTATAAAAAATCTAATTATATCAGTTCCCACGGATTTGCTTCCTTGTCCAGAGGTGTCACCAAACATATTTCTAATCTTTATTGAGTTATCACCCCATTGGGGTGTGGGCCGTTCTCGGGAACAGTGCAAACCCGAGCCAACCCGCGACAAAGGAGGAGCAAGCTCCAACCTTTCGCCAGTTTCCAAAAATCAATTTAATATCGAAGCTTCTGGTAGAAGCGAATCAGATATTAAGCTGATTAGAACAGAAACTGATTCTCATAAAGTTTATACGGTGAGAGTAAATCCCATGCAGAGTGGCTAGAGGCAGCCACCTGCGCCCGCAATAACTAACTAATCATTGAATGCAGTACCTCCTCACTTCACAGAGCCCCCACCTTAGTGAATAAGGCCGTTCTCTGTGCCGTGAGGATAGAAGAAACTAACTGAAGTAAAACAGTGGTTGTTGGCCTCGTCACACATGCCGATACGGCAAGGGAGTCAACAGCCTTAAGATTGAAGTAAGCAGTATCCTATCCCGCTGAACAGATGACAGGGGAATCATTGGATAGTAGGGCAGGAGTTGCCACAACAAAAGCTAAAGCCTGTACAGGCTAGGGCATAGGAAACAGAAAGATCAAGAGGGAAGTGGAGGTCCAGCACACAGAAGGCTGGAGTCCATCCCCTAGAGAGACAAACAAAGTACTTAAAAAAACTAGCCTATGCTAACTTATATGCTAACGTGCACTTAAGAGAGTAGATCGTTAAGAGTTGGGCTACCGTCCTTCCAGGTCCAGAGGGTCTGGTTGGGGGTATCCCAAAGAGCATTAAAGTTTGCCCGTTTAAGAGACTGAAAATCCGAGAGTAGCTTGCGAGCTAAAGCCTCTCGGATTTTGATACGGAAAAGGCGGTGGGCGGTGTATTTGTGTTCAAATACCCTCCTACACCTGGCTAGCCACATCTCGTGTTTAGCCATGTGAATAAGGAGACTAATCACATAGGGAGATGCGGTGCCTTTGCTAAAAAGGACGTGGAGAACTACGTTCTCTCTTGACAGAAAGGGTAGTCCTAGGAGGGGGGTAATCCAGCCCCAAATTTTCCTAGCTACCCTACAGAAATAAAAGAGATGTGCTGCCGTTTCGGGCGAAGAGTTGCACATGGGACAGTTTTCACTCATAACGTAAACTCCGATAGACCGGAGTTTGACTCTGGTGGAGAGTGCATTATGCAACAACCTCCACTGGAGTTCGACGCAGTGTTCGGGAATAAGCCCATCAAAACATCTGCGCCAAACAGTGGCCCAGTCAATAGAGGCCTGAGTGATCAATGGACAGATCGAGACAGAGGTGTCGGGCCTAAGGTGGCGATAAATTTCGCAAGCCTTAGTTTTTGCAGAAGGGATGTTCCCAGATTGGGAGAGACTGAGAAGGTGCGTGCACCATACTTTCGCAAAGGGTGGTGGAACCAACACTTTGGGCATAAGATTTACCTTGTAATTAGGTAACAGAAGCTTAAGGCGATACCCAAGAAAGAAGCTGTACAGCTTACTTACCGGGTGATCGCGGGCAGTAAGGGCTAGGACAAGCTGCCTAATTTGGGCAGCAGCAGAGAAGAGGGAGGGCTCAAACATAGCCCAGCCACCGTTTGTTCTAGTATTATACATAATATTACGACTAACCCATTCTGGCTTGTTGCCCCAAACAAAACGGAAAAGGAGTCTATTAATATGCCTAAAGCCTGCGTCCAGGCCGAAAACAGAGGCATAGTACACACAAATACTAAACATAATGTTTTTGTAGACAGCTATCCTACTTGGAAAGTAGAGATAGCTTCCCGTCCAAATGGAAATTTTGTCCCCAATTTTAACTTTAATCTCCTTTAGGTTATGTTTGGCCGAGTCGGCGCCAAAGTATATACCTAGTATTTTAACCCTATCGCTCACAGGGATGTCAGCGAAGGGTACAGGGAGAGAGATGGAACCAACAAGGGGCAGAAAAGAAGATTTCCCCTTGTTTATGACAGCTCCAGAGGCCTGACAGTACCTGTCGAAGTGGCCAAAAATTCTGGAGATAGCCCAGTTGTCCTTCACAAAAAAAGTGACATCATCCGCATGGGCCACGAACTTGTAGTAGTCCGCCATATAGTACCCAGGCATAGGGTAGCCTGAGATACTGAAGTCCCTTTGTATCTCGCCCAAAAGGGTATTGATACTAAGGGAGAAGAGGAACATAGAGAGAGGACATCCCTGTCTGACACCCTTCCCAAGCGGAAAGGGGTCCGAGAGATGGCCATTGATACTAATGCGGCAATGAGCCTTGTAATACATAATTTTGATAGCCAAAAGTACCTCGTCAGGTACACCATATTTTTTGAGGACGTGCCAAAGAAAGCCGTGATCAACACGGTCAAATGCTTTCGATTGATCAATCGAAAGCAGAGCCAATGGCCATTTCCTGTTAGAGCAGTACTCACTAAGGAGCCTAATGAAACTAAGATTATCTAAAATACACCTATTTGGAATACCTCCTGTTTGGGTACTAACAATGCACGGGGTAAGGGCGGAACCAATTTTGTTATATATAATACGCGCGTAGACTTTGTAGTCTACGTTGGTAAGCGTTAGGGGCCGAAAATCGTGAACAGTTGTGCAGTTTTCAACCTTGGGTAGAACAGAGAGCTGACCCAGGTTAAATTTTGAAATACTAGGGTCTTGGGGGGATAGAGAGTTATAAACCTTTGGGAGGAGGGAGGACAATTTATCAGAAAAGACTTTATAAAACTCGGCTGGCAAGTTGTCAGGACCAGGAGATCTGCCTGCACCCATTGCTGAAATTGCAGATTTCACTGATTCCTGTGAAAACAGTTTTGGGAAAGGATGAAGGGTAGCGGTAGGGATTGCTCTAGTCATGTCTTCCCATTGAGATGAGTCGACACGAGTAGGAGCGAAGAACTGGGAAAAATGCCGAAAGAAAACCTGGGTAATCTCTTGGTCATCGGAAGTTAAAGTGCCATCGTGCATTAAGATGGAGGAGACATTAGATTTGGATTTATCATTTCGATAACGGCCGAAAAATTTCGAGTCGAAGCGCCTCGGGGTGTTCAGTTGGGAAACTTTATACCCTTCATAGGCGTGTTCGAATCTACTGGTTAGAAGGGCAGAGATGCTGGCAGAAGCCTGCTCGATGAGACCTTTAGTGTANCGGAATGTTCGATATGGGTCCCAAAAAGAACTTATAAGAATTGCGCAAAGTCAAGGGTGACGCTCTCGGTTCTCTGTTCTTGGTTCGTAGTCCTCTCATCTTGGACGTGTGTGCTTCCGTAGAAATAGGAAAGAAATTTTCGAATATCGTGAAAACAAACCTCCTTTGGTGCGTCGCTCTGCGCCACCCAAGTCTATAGGACCAGAATCGTCTGAAGTTATGCCGAGCGCCTCGGGACCTACGATTGCTTCGCTGTCTCCGCGGAAAGGAAGGAAAAGAAAACTTGAACATTCGAACTTTATTCGGACTTAATCCTCTCTTTCTGTGCGATGATACTCCGTTGTTCAAGGAAATTTTGTAAGAAATTCTTATTTTTATTAAATGGTGTAACAACGAGGAACCCGTTTCAGAGATTTTTAAATGGTGAACTTAAATTGGAGCACATCGACAGAAAGAATCAATTAGCCGATCTGTTGACGAAGCCGCTTCAACGTGTCCGATTTGATTTGCTAAGAGAAAAGATTGGTTNGAAAAATGCCGAAAGAAAACCTGGGTAATCTCTTGGTCATCGGAAGTTAAAGTGCCATCGTGCATTAAGATGGAGGAGACATTAGATTTGGATTTATCATTTCGATAACGGCCGAAAAATTTCGAGTCGAAGCGCCTCGGGGTGTTCAGTTGGGAAACTTTATACCCTTCATAGGCGTGTTCGAATCTACTGGTTAGAAGGGCAGAGATGCTGGCAGAAGCCTGCTCGATGAGACCTTTAGTGTACCCAGATTTGTCATTACAGCAGCGACAGTCAGTTAGGAAGCGTTGAAGAATCCGCAGTCGACAGTGTCTCTTGCGGCGAAGGCGCCTATCGGTTGAGCGGGCAAGATGTAATATCTCCTTCTTGCACCGACACCAATCCTCAAGGCTGACAGCGGATAGTGAAAGCATGCTGGTTAGTAGCTTGTCTACTTGAGACAGAAAATCCTCGTCCCTAAGGATCTCAGGGGTGAGGCGGAAGCGGTTACGTTTCGAAGAGCAGGATAGGGTGAAGGTTGCCATTACCAGGGAGTGGTCCGAAAACCGATTACCCTGGAAATGGAGAGGTATAACGGAAAAGTCAGAAGCAGAAGATGGGATGTTAGAGTACATCCTATCCAACCTTGATTTTATAGAGCCGTTAGCATTGGACCAAGTAAAGAGAGAGTTGCCGGGTAAAACAGCAAGCTGCACATCTTTAAGGGAAAAATTACTCAAGAGGTCTTCTAGCTTATTTCTAGTAGAGTCAGGGGACCAGCTACCTCCTTCCTTATCTTCAGGACGGAGGATCACGTTCCAATCCCCAATGACAAAAATGTCCCTATTGGTAGCTAAGTAGCTACCAAGAATTTGNAAGGGGACACGAAAATTTGGGTATCGAATGTTATCGCTTCTCGGCCCCAGGCTAAGATCGAATTTATAGTTTCTGTTCTAATCAGCTTAATATCTGATTCGCTTCTACCAGAAGCTTCGATATTAAATTGATTTTTGGAAACTGGCGAAAGGTTGGAGCTCGCTCCTCCTTTGTCGCGGGTTGGCTCGGGTTTGCACTGTTCCCGAGAACGGCCCACACCCCAATGGGGTGATAACTCAATAAAGATTAGAAATATGTTTGATATGGCCGATGTTAATCGTCTCCATTTTTCCATATTCTTTGGCTGATGGACCAGTGAAATAACGGCGATTTCACACTAGAACGGATTGGACCGATATCGAATTGTGTTGTCATGAAACGGTACAGTAATACCCCGAATTTACGCGATAGGTGGGACCGAGCGATAACCGCGTAAGTCGGGGTATAATTTCGCAATTTGTGTAAAATCCAAGTCGGATGTATGTAAACAAATAAATGTTCTCGTTAATCTTATCTCGTCTTTTGATTCGTTCATGGTTACAAGAAATCACCATATAGAATGTCTCGAGTCTTTGTAGATATAACAAACACAAAAATAGCTACAATTTATTTTGTTATTTGTGTGTCGATTCCGCGCGACACGTCCTAATATGTAAGCTGAACAATAGTGTGGGGGAAGTGAGTAATCATCAGTTGCGTGGCGCTCAAACTAAAGACGAATCGACGAGATTTGAAAATCACGTAAGTCGAGGTATTACTGTACTATTACTGTTGTCACATCAATACCAGTCAGACAGATTTAAATAAAAGTTAAATATTTGCGATAGGGTCAGTGAGTTATGTTGCCATTTGAAATACAACAAATTATTCTTTTTACAATAAATCTGTCTGGAATTATAAAAAAAGACCTTCTTAGAGCCCAAAAGTCGGAAAAAGTAAAAATAATGTGGTTAATTATACCCGAAAATATGAGGTTTCTGTTGGAACTGTGACTATGCGCGAAGTGCTCCCTATACTTCCGCACCATGTGCCCGAAAGGTCAGCACCATTTTGTTAATGCCCACGTCAGGACTGACACCACTGTCTTAATTAAGGACAGACACAGAAACCTTTTTGTTCGTGAGATGTCGCGTTTGTAGGCGGTCGGATTCGGGATAGAGGCGGTCTAGGAGACAGCGTATACGGAGAATTAAGTGCACACTGCAACATTATTACAAAATTAATACCCGTTTTATTGTATAGACTAATTTTGCATGTATGTACTGTACAGTACATATAGAGTTCTTATATAGCAAGAAGCCTGCATTTATATTATTCTTCATTTTTGAGACGTACTGGATTTTATTATTATTGACAGTTACTTATTTATTGTGACGTTTTATTGGCTTTGTCTTCGACAAGGTCAAATTTTTTGTTATCTTCTATGCTTTTTGATTACGATTGTTGTCAATGATCTCAAATGTTCTGCATCAAGTACAAAACTATTGATTCCCGAGGATTTGTGGATGCGAATGAAACCAGGTTGAAGGTGATGCTAGTTGTTGCCATGTGTTTCCAAGCACTAACTGAAAACACGTGGCAACAATCAGCTTCCAGGCTGTTACGACTTCAGCCTACCTCTCTGGGAATCTAGATTCAAATCTGGGTGATCAACTCCCCAGGAATTTTTCATGACCAGTCTGTCCTGGAGTGTGGACTGGCAACAATTTCAGCCAGTATATATACCAAATATAGATTCTAATTATATAAATTAATGGCCAGATGGCCAAGACATTTAAGACATCAGTTTACCACTCAGGAGGACCTGAAATCAAATCCAAACAGTGCAAAGCATTAGTCCAATTTCGACATTATTATG
Source organism: Centruroides sculpturatus (assembly GCF_000671375.1). Classification (NCBI taxonomy): domain Eukaryota; kingdom Metazoa; phylum Arthropoda; class Arachnida; order Scorpiones; family Buthidae; genus Centruroides; species Centruroides sculpturatus. The sequence continues at coordinate 71,716 of NW_019384702.1, read as the reverse complement.
GCTGTATATGGTCCAGGTTAGGATCAGTTATATACAAATTAAAAGTTACAAATGCATAGTGGTGAACCCAATGTCGGTTTGCTTGTTCTGTCAAGTTATGGCAATGCAATGCAACACTTGGGTGATCTACCTAGGGGGAAGCCTTTTTAAGGGTAACTGGTCCCTATTCAGCTGTTACAGACATGGAGAATACCCGGAAAACTCCACATGGCCAGCCCATCTGGGTGAAGTGCGAACTTACAACTGAACTCCCAGTGTTCAGGGAACTAAACTGCTTGGCCACTGATGGGTCATGTCATTATTACATGACAGCCCACATCCAAATGGGAGGCCAATTATAAAAATTTTAAGTAACAGACTGCATTTGTCACAAGCTGAATGTCTGATTCTGTGGACTTTCCATGATGGCTTATGGTTTGGATTAGACTTTTAAATTTAATATAATAGATAGATAAACAGTGCTTTTTAAATATTTTGTCAAATGGCAAAAAAAATAGCTCCATCAAGTCACTTCTATAACAAATTTAAAAAAAAAATATTTCTTCAGTGACCATGTGATGCTCTATAATCCAATCAGAAGTAACAATCTAATGAGTGTGTTATTTAAAATGTATTACGGCACTTCAATGATGTTTTGACATACAGTATAAGCTATTGAATTTGTAGAAACATTAGCTACTCTTCTTGAATTTCTCGAAATCTGTACTCTTCTTAATTCTTCAATCTCTACTTTTTCATAGAAATCTTCATAATTGGTGGGGGAATTTCTAGTACAGTTGTCCCTCGATAGTCCGACGTTTTTTAATCCGACATGCTCAGTAGTCCGACGCACCTCCCGTCAAGGTACCCATCCCCGTTACATGTCTGCTTGCACAGAAGCATGTCGCGATGTGAATCTCCCCATCCAATTCTTACTCGATGACACACATTTCGTGTGTTTTATGTGAGCAGNCAACCCTAGCAGTTTTTTTGTTTTTAACTATATCCAAAGAAACTATCCGTCCGTCACTATCCGTGACGAACTGTTGGACCGTGATACTGGAGGAGACGAGGAGTGCAACTCCTCCGCTCCTACCCCTGGAGAAGCTATAATAACTATTATAGCCCCTAATCTTAGGCCTAAAATTCCTAACTCTTCGCATGTTTTCAAAATACGTTTCTTGCAAAGCTAGAATATCTAGCTGAAGGGAGGACAATAGGGAAGCAACAAAAAGTTGGCGGGGGATGGACCGAAGTCCATTACAATTAAGGGTAGCTAAACGTATTTTGAGAGACATGTTTAGATTAGGGGGTTAGAACTCCTCCGTACTTGGGTCGGAGGACTTGCCAGCCCTGGCCTTCTTATGCTTACGCCTACGACGGCAGGCCCTTTTACTGGGCCTGCCTTCCCTCCCAGATCCGGATCCTGCAGCAGCGGACTCGTCACTACTGCTTTCACCTTCACTACCCTTACGACTAGACTTACTTCTAGTCTTTATGCTACTTAACGACCGCTCCCTACTATCTATCTTAGAGCGATCCTCTTCTGACTTATTTTCTACATTATTGCTATCGCCAGTATCCACAGGCTGAGCTGGGACTGGGTCTGTTACCTCAGCGACCGGAGTTGCAGCATGGGCCTCCGGCAGTTCGATGGGAGTGGAGACGGGGACGGAGGCATCAACAGATACCTCCATCTCAAGGTTGTCTGAAGCAGCTGCTTCTTCAACCGAACCCTTAGAGGAGCAAGACAGGATAGAGTGGTCCCCTGTGCAAACACGGCACGGTTTGGGACAAGACTTAGCAGCGTGATACCTACTGTGACAGTTGTCACATAGGCTGGCCTTGCAGTCCCGCTGCTCGTGACCGGGTTCGAGGCAACGTCGACAAATTCGTTCGACCCCTCTATACCCTAGGGTCAAGGGCACGCCCTCGTAATAGACTATGTTTGGTACAGGTTTCTTGACTTCAAGACAGATTTTAACCGTGCCCGTGTCAATGTGTGGGCGGCCCGGGACTTTGAGCATCGACACAGACCGCACGGTCCCGAATTGGCCCATTAACAGGCGTACAGCCTTTAGGTCCATTTCAGGTGGAAGAAAACGGATGAAGACAGTTGTAATGTCTTCATCAAGAGGAACAGGAAAGACCCTAACATCCTTCACCACAAAACCTGTGGAAACGAGAAGGCGGCGACTTTCGGTCGACCGAAAACCAATGAAGTAACGGTCCTTGCCCATTGGGGCGAACCGTGAAACCTCCCCTGGCGCTAGGGTGCGCTCGATGCCGTCCAGAATATCATCAATTGACGAGCCCTCCGGTACGGTAACATGGGCGCTAAGCACCCTGCGCATCCTGCCGTTGAGGACGGCAGGCTTGGCACATTTGTGCTGTGCCGAGACACCGGCATTTAATTGCTCGGTGTTGAAGAATTTGTTGGAGTGAGCAGTCACTGAGGCTGCCGGAGCCCATCGTGCTGCTACTCTAGCGAAACTAACTTTCTGGGGAACAGAAGGCCCAGAATTGGATGAGGTAACAGAGGTGGTGGGAGCGGTCCCACTAACTATGGTACTAAAACTGGCCTTAGGGGCCTTAGTAGCTGACTTATTAGCAGCAACCACCTGGCGCGTTGGCCCAGACTGAGCGGCAGAAGCCTTAGAAGACTTCATGCCGACCAGCCTGACCCCCTTAAAAGTGGGCTGCTCGACGGTACGAATGTGACCGGAGACAGGCCCAGGGGCAGGTTGGTTAACCTTATCACTAGCCTTACCTATTTTAACTATATTAACCTTACTACTGGAAGAGGAAGCTATCTTTGCCTCGACTACCATACCAGAAGTACTTGGACCCTCGGTTGGAGTTGTGTCCTCCATTGGGACACAATCCGCCCAAGCGGCAGAAGAAATACCCTCCATGGGTATAGGGTAGAAAGTAGTGAAAAGTCCCTACTATAAAGATGGGGCCAACCGTGGGGATATTGGCCCGGATTTCCCCGCGAATACGCTAGAATGCGCAGGCAGGTTCCTCCAGTGCAAAAAGGATAAGCTTTTCTAACTTTAGTTAAAGTCTAGTCGCTAGAGGGACCTAGACTTCCTCTTTTAGCAAGGAAACCTCACTAAAAGGCACCTTTTTGGTTAAAACGAACCAAAAAGGCTAAAAAGCTGGAACGACGATGTGGGTGCGCTAATGCACCCTAAAACTGACTTTTAAGGCCTAAGAACAAATATTATGATCTTAGCCAAAAAGGCCGAGAAGCGATAAAAAACACATCAAAGGTGCCGACGGGCCAAGTCTGGAAACGTACAATACACGTGTGGTGTGTCCAGGTGACGTCGATCGGCAAATATCCGTTAATACACACGAAAGAACGTCAGGAAACGATAGCAGGCGATGCTAAAGGCTGCAGGAAATGTCAGGTATTGCATGGGTGTTGCCTGACAACGGCATAAAACTCCTGTTGGGCACCAATCATCACAGGAGGAAATTATGCCGCAGCCCGTACCAGCGTTGCGTCGGTCGAATACTGATAGCATTTCGATGCTAAATATTTTTTCGCTAGCAAAATACATTAGAAATTTCTGTATGTAACGT
>NW_019384702.1:53364-63689 GCF_000671375.1 Centruroides sculpturatus | reverse complement strand
TCCCTCTATAGTCCGACGTTTTTTAATCCGACATGCTCAGTAGTCCGACGCACCTCCCGTCAAGGTACCCATCCCCGTTACATGTCTGCTTGCACAGAAGCATGTCGCGATGTGAATCTCCCCATCCAATTCTTACTCGATGACACACATTTCGTGTGTTTTATGTGAGCAGTTCTGTTCGAACAGTTGGAGTAGAGAATATTGTAAGTTACTGCTAGCAAAACAATGCGAAATATGTAATTATTTTCGGTAATCCGGACACTTCTGGTAATCTGACACCCCTTCGGTCCCATACCTGTCAGATTATCGAGGGACAACTGTACTAAAATAAATTAACAATCAGAGTGAATGACCCATCAGAAAATTCCCAATTTCCCAGTGGACTGGTCCACCATTGGTCCTGGATACATCCGACTCCATTCCTTAATATCTGATTACCTGCATGCTAACAGCAAAGAAAGTGTAAAAAAAAAATATATATATATATTATAAAAAGTAGAGATGTTATGCAACATTTTTCACAAAAAAAAAAAAAAAGAATCATGTAGATAAATGAGCCATATTAGTCTAAGTAGCAGTCCACGTGATAAAATAGTAAATTTCATGCTAAAAAGTAAACTTAAATAATATCAGATAATTATTTAGAAGTTTTAATAAAATATTACATAAATTACAAAATTACTGATTATTATATAATTCAAGAACAGCTATAATTAAACATAAGCTTATGTCTGGTTTAATTTAATTATTATAATTAATTTAAAGATATCCCACATAATATGTACAATGTAGATTATACTGTAACGGCGACTTTATCGAGAATATCCTGCAGTCTTTCTAGATCGGATTTTAAAGATTCCGCGTCGCTTCCCGGCTGACTATTGTGTAATAACTGCAACGCATTCTTGTATTCCAGTTCTTGAAACTGCGGGCCACGTTCTAGAATGGAATTCAAAATTTCCTAACAAATAAAGTGGGATAAAAATTAGTGACGTTAATTTAAAAAGAAAAAAAGCTTTAAAATTTTGATAAAGGAAACTTTACTTACCTCCGGAGAATGATAAAACAGTTCAAAATACTGGCGAGCGTGGTCTAGAGCCACTTCGCGACTCATTGTTATGCGCTTTATTGTATAGACTAATTTTGCATGTATGTACTGTACAGTACATATAGAGTTCTTATATAGCAAGAAGCCTGCATTTATATTATTATTCATTTTTGAGACGTACTGGATTTTATTATTATTGACAGTTACTTATTTATTGTGACGTTTTATTGGCTTTGTCTTCGGCAAGGTCAAATTTTTNAGATTTTGCTGAATGGCAAATATGTTGCGGCACCTTCAACAGAATCAACCAATATTTTATTATTATTATTATATTAACAGAATTATTTAATATTAGCATCTCAATCACTTTTAGAAAAATAACGTTAATTAAAGTTGCAGTTAGAGAAATTACATTTAAAAAGAAATGTAATAAATTTAAAGATAAAGTACAAAAACAAACCATCTTCTTGGAATGTCTTTTCTCATACTACAGCAACATTTACATATTAATTCTTAAAACATATATATGGGAACCAAAATACTTGCCAAATTATAACCATTACTTTCAAACATTATTAATTTACTGTGTCTTTTACTAAAGTTGTTGATAAAGTTTAAAGAAACTGTATATGGGACATTCATCAACACATATCTGTGCAATTCATCCACCATGATGACATACATTATTATTCGATGTTTTCAGATGACATTGGAAGAAGAGAACAATATCTTCCCAAATTTGAATTGGCCAGTGAACTGGTATCGATTTGATCTGTGCAAGTGAATGTTTGGAGAGTGCAAGCCACGTGGAACCCCAACCATCACTAGTTGCTGACTCCTTAACATAACCATCCATTCAGGGATGGATTTAAGTCATTGCTGTTATAGGCAATATAGGTTATATATCTTTTCTGACTTAAACATAAATGCTTCTGGCACCAACTTGGACATTTTATTACAAATTATTATTTAGTATACTTTTATAATATGCCACCCCCCTCAAAGTCCGAGCTGTAGGCCCGGGCCTACTGTGTCTATTTAGAAATCTTGCCCTGCATCCAGTGAATGTGGAAGACCACATCACTGATATTTTTTCCACCATTTTAAGTTATGTATAAAGACATTATTCGTTTGTAAACTCACTTTCTCATCCATGAAAAATATAATTTTCCTTCTTAACTAGAAGAAATATGTTGAATGGAAATCGAATAAATTGTGGGTGTAACTGTTCTCTGTCAAGACCATGCAACATTAGCCTTACACGGTGTGTTAATGTAAGGTGACGTTTGTGTAGGCCAATCACTCAAGCCTGACCAGTTTTTCTCAGGAATGAAAAAACAGCAGATCTTATATGTATATAAAATAAATCTAAAAAATAAAAACTAAATCTGCCACTGTTTAACTTTATATACAGTACAAGAAAACACATTCTAAAACAATGCTAATTTTTGTTTTTCTTTTTTAATTTATAAGGCTAGGATACTTTGCACTAAAAATCATATAAATTGCTATAAAAATTCATATAACTATTTACATGATTTTTTATCTATTATATATGGCATAGATGTCCTAGTGTTAATTATAACCTAAGTTACCTGCCAATAAAAATTATATTACAAGATTTTTCAGAAATTTTACAATTTTGTTTTACTGGCATAAAAAAGAACTCAATCTATCTCACAATAGTTTTTGTACATCAATAATTGAGAATAAATATCGAAAATTGCCAAATATTCAATTTTTTCCAATAATGAATATTAAAATTGATCTAATTACCTGGTAGATGTGAACTTAAACATAAAAACATATATTACATTACAAAAAAATCCCAATGCATATATAAGTACCACATATAAGTACCACATATGTAAAAATGGTTGTAAAATATTTACAAGCTTTGGCAGAATCATATAAAATTAATTTAAAATTAAACATTAATTAAAATAATTAATGTTTTTACATATTGAGGCAAGAAAAACAGCCTATAAAGAAAGGTCGACTCCGCTGTAAGGAAAGCTTGTTCCTAAAGTGTGTAAAGGACATCATGAAATAAAGACACTTATGTGGTACTTCTATGCATTGGGATTTTTTTGTAATGTAATATTTATTGTCCTAGCATTTTTAATTAATGTTTAATAATAATATCATATAATCAAACTTTTTATTTATGTTAGAAAAATGCATTACTCTATGGATTTCTTTTTATAATTTATACTCTTTTCATTCAATAATTAATAATATTGAAAGTATTAATGTAAAAATAAAAATATTCTTATTTGTTTTGATATTTTTACATATAATAGTTCTGAACTACTCATAATTTTTATAAAAATTATTAGTATCTATTGCAGAGAAAAACAATCTTTTACATTTTGTATCAAAGTAAATATTCATAATTAGAAGACCAGACACATTTTGGAATCTTTAGAAATTGCCCTTTTCACACCACAAAAACACAAAAGACTTACACAAACATCTTTGAAAAAGTAGACATTTGTATGACTCAAATGTTTACTTTTTCCAAGGATCTTTGTGGACATCAATATATGATTCAAATGAGGGATGGAAAGGACTGTATGACTTGGATGAAGACACAAAGTGAAAACTTCTTGTTTCATTATCTAAGACTGACAAGGCCTAGATGAAGAATCAAGCTTTCATAACAGTTTTGAGAAAGCTGACTATTGATGCCAAAAGTGTATAGGGAATACTGGTGATTACATATATATATATATATATACAGTGGATGATTGGTTAACGAACATAATCCATTCCAAGACTTTGTTCGCTATCCGGATTGTTCGTTAACCGATTATCAATTTACCATAGGTTTGTATGTGAATTTGATTAATTCATTCTGGAGACACCCAAAAATAGAAAATATATACTTTCTTACTACATTCATTTATATGTAATAATAAAAATACATATATATGCAGTCTTGTATTTTTATTAGTTTGTTTGTGGGGGTTAAAGAATCTGTCTAACGTCGATTGCTTTTTTCTCTTCTTTGGGATTTTCAGAAGTAATTACAGTAATAGAATTGTAATTGTAGAGATCCCCAAGCCTATTAATCTCAACCTGGTTTGTATGCCATTCTAAGACCATTGATCTGGCATCCCCCACTTCAAAAGATCTTTCATTAATAGCAGATATCAGCATTAATCCTCTTTTTCATAATAAAACATATCTCGCTGAGTTTCTTGGTGTTCTTCATTCAAAAGTTCTTGCAGTTATTCTATCCTCAGATCCATTTCAGGTTCCATTATGAGCTATTCAATGTTCTTTATTTCTCTGAAGTGATTTTTGTTATTCCTTCAGCTGCTTGAGTCTTCTTGATTATACTGCATCTTTCTTAGATAAGATTGAACTGTGCCCTACTGTAGATTTGTTCAAGCCATACTGCCCAGCAACATCAGACATCTCGCTATTACTATAAAAGAATTGTTTCTGTCAGAAAAATAAAAGGCTGGAATTACAAGGGAGAGTTTCAAAGTTCGGAGGAATACTATCTGATCAGTATATTCCGGGTTGAGCGTCGATGTGGACGTCTCCAGCGCTCTGAAAAGTTTCAAATTGTTGCCTGAAGACAAGGGAAAATCAATCGGTATTTGCTATTTTTGTCGCTTCTTTTTTTATGTTTGTTCAGTGAAGTGTTCGTTGTCCGATCACAAAAATCTTTTGCAAAAGTGTTTGTTATCCGATTTGTTCGTTAACCAATCTGTTCATTAACCAATCACCTACTGTATATGTGTATGTGTTGTGTTTCTTTCTCTATATAATCACCAGTATTCCCTATACACTTTTGCATAGGGAATACTTTTATATATATATACATAATATTGGCAATAAAAAACTTCATTTCAAAAATTGTTTTTATGTTTCATTCAATAAAATATCCTTGCTAAAACATAAAACAAAAGTAATCAAAATAAAAGCATTGCTTTCCATTCTACCTGCAACTTAATAAAAACATTTCCATTTAAGTTTTAGTTTTAATTAGAGAAAAGTACTGTACAGATTCATATAGAGCCACTATGGATCTACTTTTTATTTATTTGGAAGTTTATTCAAGTCTGTGAGATGATTCAAATCCACAGTTTTTATAAGTGTTGGTGTGAGTGGCCATGAAGGGTCATTGAATGAGAACCAAAAAGTAATTCTAAAAAGGAACATAGACAAAAAAAAAAGACATAAAAATTTATGTGCTTACAATAAGCCATTGCTTATAACATGCAATTCAAATAAACCTTCGTGTGGTTTGCTGTGTGTTTATTTTTTAAATGCAACTGAATATGGGTTTATTCGAACTCGTGGAGTAATTTAAACCTGTTGATCTAATCAAACACATAAGATAACTGTTGAACATGAACAGCATAATCATAAGACAACCATTTTAAATGATATACAAATAAAAATGAACAGAATTTGTTAATTTTTTAATTTGTATCAATTAAATTACGTCATAAAACTTAAATGACTGTTTACAAAAACATATGTTTTGTGTTACTAAGTTGCTTTAATATATGCAACTTAATAACAATGATCATAGTATTGTGTTAATAATACTTTTAACTACTAAAATTTTTTATATTTTACATATCAATATTTAAATTTGTTATTCAATCATAAAAATCTGATACTTGCATTTTTTTAACTCCATTTTCATTAATTCTTTTGATACTAACAGTACTATTTATTAAGATGGAAGCAACTAAATGTCCGAGACCTTCAAAAATATACCTGAAAGATACGATTTTAATTTTAGCATTTATTTAGAATTACATTAAAATTCTGCATATTTTAGTTTTTAAAGGTAATGATACTTTAATTTTCGTGGCTGAAGACTGGCAGTCATTGCTTCATCAATGTTGGACAGGTCTTTATTTAGTTTGGTCACTTCTGGATCAGGTTCTTGACTGTCTATACCACTTGAGAATGAACTCTAAATTTCAGAAACATATTTCATATTAAAATCTTTTTTAAATATTAAATCATAAATTAGCTTCTTGACTTGGTAAAGTAGACTAAAATATCATGCCAAACCTACTTATTTCTACAAAGACAAGACACAAGAAAGTTCGGAATCATATCATCAATAACTATAATAAACATCAATCTTTTTCAAACTCATTTCATAAATAAGACGGGTTTGAAAAATGATGTTATTCATGAGATAAATATCATGAGACAGGTTATATATCCCATTCAGACATATGAATAATATAATTTTATAATTAATTTCAAATGATTACTATTGTAAAACAACAGTTAAATTATTGTGTAGTGGCATTTAGGAGATGTTTTGTAATAAATTTCCTGATTTTGTTTATATTGTGATGTTTACAATTGTTTTAGCTGTTACATTTACACCAAACATGAAACACAAGATAAAAACATATCAATTTATATTGTTATATTTTTACAATTTTTCAATTTAAAGTTTTTTGTTAAAATTGATTTCTTTTTACTCTTCTGCCCCTCACTCTCTGCCAACCCCAGTGCTGGCTCAAGTTCAAAAGTAAACAGCATAAAAAGTGTCACTTAAACAAGTTTAAATTATATAATATCAAAATTAACCTTAATATCAAATAAAGATAAGAAATATGTTTAGTATTTATAAATCGATTAATCAATTTTACCTGTTTAAAATATCTCTTAATGTAATGAATTAAGATAAATGAGTTTGTACTCAGCATCTCTAAACAAAAATTATTCTCATAGACATTATTACCTGCATTGCCACTGGTAACAAGAAGTAGAAGCAATGCACTCTGACTTCCAAATGTAAAACCAGTAAGCATGTATCAGCTAGATCTTCAAATTCTTTTGCCAACTGTATCAAAGATCTAAAAATTAAATTAAAAAAAAAATTATAAATAAATAATTCCAAGGTACACAAAGAATATTTATATATAAATTAAATCTTATTTTTTATTTCATTAATAAGATTTGTTATTTTGTACAAAGATTAAATAGTTCTAAATAATGCAATTAATAAAAAATGTAATTAATTTATTCTCACAATTTATATAATTTAAAATTCTTGAATGTAGAACTTCATATTTTTGAATGTTAAAAAATAATTATTAGAATATCTAGCATGTGTAACAAATGGAAAGTATAGATTGAAAAGATGTAATAAGTAATGAATACTAAGTATGAAAAAATGTTATATATGTTACTTATATCATTTTTTTTACCTACTTCATTTAGGTAAAGTAGTTTAGTTCTGAAGTTGTCAATTTAATTCACACCTCTGAATCATATTCTTCCTATGCTTTGATTTCCTGTACTAGAAGGGAATGACCAGAAGAAACCTGGCATGTATCCCTCCTATAGATGTTGTCAGTGCCATTTTGCCTTCATCTCTTAAGTGAAGATTAAAATAACAAAATTTACAAAGACATAAACAGCAGTTATACCTGTGTGTATGACAAATTGGAGGTTTTGTTGAGTTTACTAAACCTGTAACTCATCAGTTACCTCTGAGCTCATCCCTCTCCCTTGGATACAGTTGTTCATCAGTTATAAAGCAATAGTAATGAAGAGGGAAAGAAATCAGAATGAAATTGTTACAATGAAATGAAAACTGTAAAAATTCTATTACCTTTGGACTGACAGAAAAAGAACACTGAACTGAAAAGTTCATTATAAATATTTTCAAACAACTGAAAAATTTTGCTATGGTTTCTACAGAAGTTGTATTGCAGAAAAATTAAAAGTTTCTTATTCTGAAAAGCTCATCATCAAGAGATTCCACTGTAACAAGCTTAGGCTGTGTTTTATTCTTGTTAAACTAGATAATATAACAAAGCCAATAAATTTAATTTTTCCATTAATAGGGATAGATAAAATGGTAATTGGTAATGACAATTTTTGCATTTGATTTGTGAGTAGTTTTTGAAACTAGACATATTACTATATGCAATGCTATGTATCTATTACATTTTCTTTTAACAAGACAGTTTGAGATGACTAGTTTTCTCAAGTTTTGGGAGATGATCTTGTTGTCATATTACTGCAATATGGCAGATTGTTATCTAAAAAGAACTAGAAGTCCTTGACAATAAACCCTTTCAGATTATGGAGAGATAAAGATTGAAAAATTAATGGTTAGGGAGACAGGTATGTTTATGTTTATTAAAAGTCTGAACAAGATTTTTAAAAAAAGAAGCATTAGATGATTAATAATGAAAAAGTGAAAAGGCAGAAACAAAACAACACAGACAGGAGAGAGAGAGAGAGAGATTACAAAGAGACGGTTTGAAAGCTTAAACAACAGATAAGGAGTAATGGACTGATCTTAATTACAGTTGATAAAACTACACAGATGGTGTTGCTAAAAGGGTATTATTTCAAAATACTTACTTCACTGTATTTTCATTTAATGGTGAAAGATCCTGAAAATAAATTGAAATTTATAAGTTTAAATAATTCAAAATTTTATACAATATAATTTTTATTTAAGATTATCATCATTTATAAATGCAAATAATGACTTATTATCAGTTTATATGCAAAGGAGAATACTTAATTACGAAATTTTTTCAAAATTAATTTTATTACCACTAATTTTTTACAAAAAAGCAAATGCCTCTAGCTGAGAGTTTTAAGACTTACATCCATAAAAAAATATCATATTAAATACTCTCATAATTAAAATTGATATCTATTTGATATTAATACAGACAATATTTAATATATTGTTAATATTATAAATAATAATTTTTTTCACCGTTATCTTTCATATTAATAATGCTTATGTTCTATGTACTGTACATATTATTGATATAAAATACATACATTTTACATTAATTATGTTTAATAAAAAAAATTAGAGAAATTTATGTAAAACTAGCTGTTACCTATGACTTTGCCTGCACAGATTTTGCAAGCAAACTCCATTTATATTCAGTATTTCAACAACCATAGTAATTGTTATATAACACCTACTGCTAAGAATTGCTGAGAATCAAATGAACTGTTTTCAGTTTGATCAATTTTCTGGAAAGTTTACAACTGTTCTATAATCAAACCAATATGCAATAACAAATTTGAATTTCGAATCAATTCAAAATTCGAATCAAAATATATAAAAATATTTATAACAATGTCTGAAATGTTATCAACTTAATACACCTAAGTACTCAATGAAGACTAAATGTAGTTGAAAACAAAAAATTGCATCTAAAATAGTACAGTAGAAACCGTTCTTCAGGTTAAGCCTTAATCCTCTCCTTCTCCCCCACGGGGAAATTTTGAAAAATCCCTTCTTAGTGTGCATTTTCATGATGTACCCTAACTGTGAACCAATTTTCACCTCTTTAGGTGCAGCAGTTTGTTCTGGGTGATGATGAATCAATCAGTAATTTTATATATTTAGATAGTTCTATTATATGAATAACACAACATGTATAAAACATAATTGTGATACATGATGTAATGTTTCTTTTAAAATTTTGTTTATATTTTTGTTTAATTTTCATCCATGGAGACTCAATGGTCAGCTAATTGAGATATATTTTAAGATTATTTTCAAGAACCATTGATATCAATTTGAAACAGCTGTAAGCTTTTATTTGTACAGTAGAGCCCCCTATAACGCGAGTTCCTATAACGTAGATTCCTATAACGTGGCAAAAAAATTGTGACAATATTCGTATAAAGATGCTACAAGGGACGCGTAAAACGCGGTAAAATGTCATTGCCAACTTGTCATCGCAGACGAGCAGCCGAATTATTTTCCGCCATCCAGCGCCACGCTACGGAGAGTTTAGGCGGGTAAATTGAGTTTATTATCGTCTGTACATATTATATATAAATTATATATAAATTAAGTACTGTACATATAATTATATATTAATTATATATAAATTAGGTACTGTATATATAATTATATATTAACTTAATTTATTTTAACTTTATTATAATTATATATATACTTTCCACCATCTAGCGCCACGCTACGGAGAGTTTAGGCGAGTAAGTTGTTTACTATTATCTGTACAGTATGTAAATTAGATACCGTAAGTCTAATACAGTACTGTAATTTTATACATTTCTTGTGAAAGAAACATTTCTTATTCAACGGCCATAAAAATTATTTATATTAATGATGTCTCTAAAGGTCAAGTTATTTTTCTGTGAAAAATTTGTTATCAGATATCGCGGCCACCATTTGGTGTGCTGCTCCGTGACGAAAACAAGCTTAAGCAATGGCGACGTTGAACAGTGCACACTCGGTAAGTAATCCTACAATTTTTTGTTTATAGCG